>NC_054587.1:1816864-1839044 GCF_017654505.1 Polyodon spathula
TGCTGAGGGTGAGTGGGCAAACTTGGAGGAGTTCGGCAAGCGGTTACCACACCTTACCCAAGTGTTACCAATACATTTGTGTGACTCCAAATACTTTAAGTTGTGTATTTATTTACATTGTCGTACTTTATGGTGTGTAAGGGCTCCCCCAGCAGTGGCACCAAGGCTGTACATACTGGCTGTGCTGGTGCATAGGGGGCAGTCCAGAGAATCGAATGTGTACTTCACTAGACACCGCAACTCTGCTGGCAGTGAGATAAAATACATTAAGGCTCGAGATTAATAATAGATATTGACCTCCTGTGTGGACACTCGGATCATCTTCTACACAAGGGTGCCTGTGCTGCTATGCAACCCCAGCCTCAGTCCCAGTACACTGTAACCACTGGTGAGTCTGAACTGTTTGATTTGAACTATTCAAAAGAGCCAGAAAGACAGCCAAGGAATAAAACCCATAAAAGGCATACTTCAGCTGTGCAGTGCGTTATTGGACAGATATACCTTAGTTATATATATATATCACAGTATGATTGTGTCATACATCTGTCACATGAGTGTCCTGTTCTTAAAGTGCTCCCCTTCCCTCTATACATGTTACTATGAATGCTAATGCCCCTTCACCCCTCCTACCTTGCAAAAGACTGTATTAAGCCATCGAACATCTAAAAATCCTAATCCTATCCCATACAAGAGAAAATTATGCTGGGATATAGACTGAGAGGAACGTTAGTTTGTTCCTCGTACAAGTAAGAAAAACTTGTTGGAAACTGCCGAGACTCTCTATACATCTGCAAGAGTTCTGCTGTTTTTCATCACTTAGAATTACCATCTGCACCAGGACCAAAAGATTGAAACTTTCTTACATCAAATGGGAAAAAACATAAATAATTCTTATACACAATGAGATATAAGTCATCAAACTAAGTGAAAAGTGTTACTCTCCTTCCTCCTCTTCCGTTTACTTTTTTAAGAGTGTGTAGTGACTTTTCATACAGAAAATCTAAATAACTGGACATCTACCAATCATGTGATTTCACACGTTGGTCAACATTAAAATGCACCAGGGAATGCAATCAGTTTGAAATCTACACCATTTATATTAAACAATATATTTATGTTTTAAAACAGCACATATCGCAGAAAAAAAAAAAAATTCACATTGTTTGAACTTGCAACATGAGGTCTTTGAAGAGCACAGGCCTTAGCCCACTGCGCCATTGCACTGTTGTTGAAATGTGTTAATTTTTTAAGCCTACATCCTTGCCCGACCAGCTTTCACTGAAAACCTGAAGGTTCTGCTTGATTCTATATATTTTCCTATTTCATGTTTGAAAATATCCAAATTCCTTTGTCAGGTAGATTCCATAGAATGGAATTGCACACAAGAGTGGCATCTAGCTTCCTTCTCTGAATCGCTGATAAATTGTAGTTCCTTGCTTAATTAAAAATAAAGGAATAATTTATTAGGTAGAAATAAATAAATAATTTAAATAAATGCACAGAGGAATAAATACATTTAGAAATAAATATTTTTAAATAAATAAATATAGAAATGAATACATGTTTACATTATACATGCATAAATAAATTAATAAATAGCAAGCCAGAAAAATGTCAAATTGATTTGGCTGATGATTTAATAATAATAGTTATATAACGAGATACTAGTGATACTTTCCTTGCTGAGTCTGTGGAGTAGTGGTTAGAGCACTGTGCTCCTGACTGGAGGGTCATGAGTTCCATCCCAGGTAAGGAACACACTGCTGCTTTACCTAGATTGGGTGAGTAAAAAACCTGACTGTATAAAATTATTCCCTGTGAATTATCACAACCTTTCTTTCTCATTTCACAATCTAAATTACTTAAGACTATACATTACAGAGACATTTTTCCAGCTTTGGCGGCAGTAAAGTTCTTTATCAAATCTGAGTATAAGAGAAAAGGAAAACACAGCCACAAAAATTGTAAAATCCACGAGACATTATATAAGATGCCTAATTAAAGCACACAGTGGTCTAACATTTTCACACACGAGTGCCTATTGTTTCTATATCTCACACCCAGAAGTTTCCAGTTAAGTAGGAATATAAAGGCTATAGATGGCAAATCTTGAGGTGTTCTAATACATTTGCACTCGACCGTATATAATTTGCAGAAGAATAGTACCAGTAGGTCTTAGCTGCAGTATCCTGATACCTCAGCACTGCTTCTGCATTATTCTATAAACAGACAGAAAACAGTGTCAATAACTTTTATTTTTACATTGTGTCTTTACTTGTTGTGTCCACTAGGGGGAGCTGCACCTCTTAGAAGTTATAAGCCCTTTTTCCATCCAATTTTTTTACCATGCTATGCGCACAAACAAATTTGCCCCCAAAACGGTCTGGGAAACTGTTTTATTCGACTTGTTACTCACATGACAAGTTTGCTCTGCAGAGGTGGTTTTAGTTTTTTCTCGCTGCCAAATTGTTTCAACATTTGCATGGAAAACTGTAGCAAGTGTATTTTTGGTCCTAGCGCCATTCCTTATCCTAGTCAAGTGACATCAAACGGTCTAACGTCTAAAGATTAGAAAAATCCAAGGGACCCTGAGTCCCCTCTGACTGTCTGTCCCTCTAGGCTTTCTACAGATATCCAGGAAAGCACTGATTCAATAGGATGAAACTTGGTAAGGACATTCTTTATCGCAAGTTATTGTGCCTGCTTTTCCACTATTGTTAAACTGCCCTGTCACAGAGACGGCCGAAGTGGGCGGCGTCAGAACCAGGAAAAGTAATGAAATACACAAAACACAGGACGGATGAAATGAAGTGATGAAGACGCCTGTTGGCGCCGGTTTAATACAAAATAAAAGGTTTACACAAACACGAAAAACACAGGACACGGCACTCTACGCCAAAATAAATAGACAAACGAAAACAGACTAAACTTAACAAAACGGTGCACGGACAGACACTGACAAACACGGTGAGCGGATACTTTCCCCTCTTATTATTATTATTATTCTTATTATTATTACTATTACTACTTATTATTTCCTCCGTCTCCAATCCCGTTCTCCGCTCACCGAACACCCAACCGCCAGTATGTGACAACGTGCATCTATATATACTATTGTGCTGGGATTCAATTACCAATTAATTATTCACTTGAATCCCAGCACGTGAATTAATAAAGTGCAATTCCCCGTGCTCACATATTATTACATTTTACTTGCACGTGAAGTGCTGTGCAATCCTCGTGCCTAAATACAAATATACATTTTTAAACACTCGTGTTACACAGACCCGTTTATATCCCGTGTACCAATGTCTATACACCAACATTTAAACACACCACACGCAACACATAACAGATAATATACACAGGGGCGGGCACTTTGTTACATATACCCCCTCCTGTGCAAAGCACACATGGCCTCAATGGCCACCTCCCCCCTTAAAAGCCCAAAAGTCCCGCCCAAAGTCCTTGGCCAGGACCAGAGGCTTCCAGGGGCCCACAGGTCGTAATGCTGTCAGCAGGGTAGCATTCTCCTGCCAGGGTAGTCCTAGCAGCGGAAAGGCTGCTTGGGGTGTGGTCTCCTGACCTTCCCCCTCCTTCGGCGCCGGCAGCTCCCCTTGGTGGGGCTTCAACCACCGTTCTTCCTGCAGGGAAGAAACTGCAGAGGGAGCAGGTCTCCGGACCTCCCCCACGATCTCCGGCGGAGAAACTGCTGCTGGGGTTGGCGGTCTCCAGACCTCCTCCCCCTCCTCCGGCAGCGAAACTGCTGCTGCTGGGGTTGGCGGTCTCCAGACCTCCTCCCCCTCCTCCGGCAGCGAAACTGCTGCTGGGGTTGGCGGTCTCCAGACCTCCTCCCCCTCCTCCGGCAGCGAAACTGCTGCTGGGGTTGGCGGTCTCCAGACCTCCTCCCCCTTCTTCGTGGCCGGCAGCTCCCCTTCGTGGGGTTCCGGCCACAGTACTTCCGGCTGTGATGCGGAGCGGCGGGCAACCCCAGGCGATGCAGAGCGGCGGGCAACCCCAGGCGATGCAGAGCGGCGGGCAACCCCAGGCGATGCAGAGGCATCCTTGGGCGAAGCGAGGCTGGCATCCTTGGGCGAAGCGAGGCTGGCATCCTTGGGCGAAGCGAGGCTGGCATCCTTGGGCGAAGCGAGGCTGGCATCCTTGGGCGAAGCGAGGCTGGCATCCTTGGGCGAAGCGAGGCTGGCAGTCAGGACAAGCTGGGGTGCGGGTGTTGGCCCTCTTTTCGGCCACTGCAGCCGGGAGGTTCTTCCCCGTGCTTCCCTCAGCAGCCTATGCAAGGGCTGCTGAGGACCGCCAGCATCTAGTCCTGGCCCTTGTGGTGCAGGGAGAGGCAGCTCCTGCTCCTCTCCCCCTGATGGAGGTGGAGGCAGAGGAAGCTCCAGCTCCTCTCCTCGTGATGGTGGGGGAAGTGATACCAGCAGGCATTCACCCTCTGCTGGTGGGGGAAGTGATACCAGCAGGCATTCACCCTCTGCTGGTGGGGGAAGTGATACCAGCAGGCATTCACCCTCTGCTGGTGGGGGAAGTGATACCAGCAGGCATTCACCCTCTGCTGGTGGACAGGGACCCAGCAGGCATTCACCCTCTGCTGGTGGACAGGGACCCAGCAGGCATTCACCCTCTGCTGGTGGAGGGAGGCAGAGGCAGCTCCTGCTGCTCTGCTCCTGCCGGTGGAGGTGGCGGAGGCAGAGGCAGCTCCTGCTGCTCTGCTCCTGCCGGTGGAGGTGGCGGAGGCAGACAGCTCCTGCTGCTCTGCTCCTGCCGGTGGAGGTGGCGGAGGCAGAGGCAGCTCCTGCTGCTCTGCTCCTGCCGGTGGAGGTGGCGGAGGCAGAGGCAGCTCCTGCTGCTCTGCCCCTGCCGGTGGAGGTGGCGGAGGCAGAGGCAGCTCCTGCTGCTCTGCTCCTGCCGGTGGAGGTGGCGGAGGCAGAGGCAGCTCCTGCTGCTCTGCTCCTGCCGGTGGAGGTGGCGGAGGCAGAGGCAGCTCCTGCTGCTCTGCGCCTGCCGGTGGAGGTGGCGGAGGCAGAGGCAGCTCCTGCTGCTCTCCCCCTGCCGGTGGAGGTGGCGGAGGCAGAGGCAGCTCCTGCTGCTCTGCCCCTGCCGGTGGAGGTGGCGGAGGCAGAGGCAGCTCCTGCTGCTCTGCGCCTGCCGGTGGAGGTGGCGGAGGCAGAGGCAGCTCCTGCTGCTCTGCGCCTGCCGGTGGAGGTGGCGGAGGCAGAGGCAGCTCCTGCTGCTCTGCTCCTGCCCATGGAGGTAGGAGCGGCGTGTAGTCTCCTGGTGGTGGAGGTGGGAGCGGTGTGTAGTCTCCCCTTGATACAGGGGACTGGTGCGGCTCTCCCTCACTTGCAGGGGACTGGTGCGGCTCTTCCTCCCTTGCAGGAGACTGGTGCGGCTGTGGAGACAGCGGTGGGACCTCTGCCTTCCTCTTCCCCTTTCCCCTTCTCTGCCACCTCCTCACCTTCCTCTCCTGCGGCAGTTCCTCCTCTCCTTCCTGGTAGGGGCAGCGCACCACCGGGTGCCCAAACTCCCCACAGGCAAGGCACCAGCCCTGGTCCTCCAGACCACCGAGGAACTCCTCCAGGTCCTGGCAGCCATCTCTCCAGTCCCAGCCTTCCATGTTTTATTTTTTTTTGTTGTTGCTGTGGTTTTTTTTTTTTTTTTTTTTTTTTTTTTTTTTTTTGTTTTTTTTTTTTTTTTTTTTTTTTTTTTGACAAAACACCTCTCCTGGTCTGACGCTTGGAGGCGCTGTTATCCCACGCAGGACACCACGTGTCACAGAGACGGCCGAAGTGGGCGGCGTCAGAACCAGGAAAAGTAATGCAATACACAAAACACAGGACGGATGAAATGAAGTGATGAAGACGCCTGTTGGCGCCGGTTTAATACAAAATAAAAGGTTTACACAAACACGAAAAACACAGGACACGGCACTCTACGCCAAAATAAATAGACAAACGAAAACAGACTAAACTTAACAAAACGGTGCACGGACAGACACTGACAAACACGGTGAGCGGATACTTTCTCCTCTTTATTATTACTACTACTGCTTATTTCCTCCGTCTCCAATCCCGTTCTCCGCTCACCGAACACCCAACCGCCAGTATGTGACAACGTGCATCTATATATACTATTGTGCTGGGATTCAATTACCAATTAATTATTCACTTGAATCCCAGCACGTGAATTAATAAAGTGCAATTCCCCGTGCTCACATATTATTACATTTTACTTGCACGTGAAGTGCTGTGCAATCCTCGTGCCTAAATACACATATACATTTGTTAAACTGCCCATATAATACATACACTATGGAGAGGGCAATTTGACTGTGATTTGCCCACCCATGTGTATAGAGAGGGTGTATGTCATGGTAATCTACTTGCTGGGTGATGAGGGTCACTGACATGCTTGTCTCTATTAAACATCCTCTGTTGTCATGGTGCTTGGTTTTTACAAGACGCAGAGTAGCCTTTCCTGTATGCTGTGGTCACAGTTCATCACAGAGCAGAGTGAACCACAATTCACACATTTACTTTTAATCTTTTATAAGAAAGCAGACACTGCAAGCTGTGTAGCGGAAACAGACGTGCAGGTGGTCCTGCTGCTGCTGCTGCTGACCCCTCACTGCAGTGCGGTCAAGGAGATATTGTTTCCTGACTGCAGTCTTATCTTTTCACTATGCATTACAATGCACAGCGGTTTCAACACACCTAAAGCATCCAGACATAACTTTAAATGCACTGGCCCCTGTGCACGGTTTAGGTGACTGTAGCTACAACATAATCCCATATTCTGTTCATATACAGGTCTCAGTTTTGAAAGAAATACATTGTAACGACGGACAGACTGGCTGATGTCAATCCAGAGCAGGAGGCAGTATAGAGAGTCCAGACACTGGACATTTATTATAGCAGTCAAATACTTCAGAACATACAGAGCCGAGCTCCACAGCTCCATTCACAGAGTCAGGCACTTCTATTATACAAGCACAGAGCACATTTATTATAGCAGTCAAATACTTCAGAACATACAGAGCCGAGCTCCACAGCTCCATTCACAGAGTCAGGCACTTCTATTATACAAGCACAGAGCACATTTATTATAGCAGTCAAATAGTTCAGAACATACAGAGCCGAGCTCCACAGCTCCATTCACAGAGTCAGGTACTGCACACACATACAGTACATGAGCAAATACACCATTGCACACACATACAGTACATGAGGTCCATCTTATAAATAAATGGAATATTTGTTTCAAATCAACAGGTTAGCAGATTATACTGTTCTCATGTAATCTGAAAGGAGGCTAGAAGTCAAATTCAAGGGAGCTCCTGAGTTCACAATGTAGTGAATCTCCTCCTATCAGCTTTAAACACACAGGGCGACACGATTATTAGTACGTGTTAGTTAGTGTATTAGTCTTTTAATGCAAACCTACAGAGAAATGTTAAACCATAATCCATACCACCCCATCCAGGTAAACATAATCTGTAAGGAGTCTAGGAGTCTAAGATAAATGATTAAAGATCTCTCATTTGTTTTTACCATGTTACACTGCTGCAGTTGACTTTTCAAAGGGGTGGAGCAGAGGACACCCCTCAGCATGTGTGCCAAGATTCTGCCCTTTTCAGAATCTCCCTTTGCAGTTTAACAGGAGGTGTGGAGCTGCATTGAAGTATTCAGGAAGCCTGCTTCCCTCTCCCTCACTTACTGCAGGATTAACTCAACACGAGGTGCCCCTCCAGATTCAGAGGTTGAACGTTTCTGCTCAGGACAGTCTGGAGGTAAAAAATTGAATCAGGTTTTTTTTAATGATGCATTTTAATTTCAGGGGATTTTCTAGAGGGTTTCTTCCTACCTGAAATAAGTTTATTCATGATGTGCAAATCCTTCCTTTACTAAGACAGCATCACGACTGTTGACAGCTGTGACCACTGATTTCTATAAAAGCTCTTCAGACTTTAGATTCTCTTTGACTTCCTCAGCTCTGTTTTCTATAGAATCTCTCCAGACTTTAGATTCTCTTTGACTGCCTCAGCATTATAAGATCACTTCATGTGCAGCAGGTATTCGGGCCGCTAGACCCACACAGAGTCTGTGCTGTGTAGAGTTGGAGTCAGGGGTACAGGTCGGGCACGAACGCTTGCTCCAGAAAAAGTTAATTTAGTTGTAATGGCAGAGTGCTGTGCCAGTCAGTGGATAGACATTCTGGAAAATTAAGAAAAAAACATTTATTATAAAAAAAAACTAAAAGCAAGTGTAATGTTATTTTGCTGATGAGAGGTAACTTGTTTGTGTGGCTTGTTTATGTGTCAGTTATGTTACATTTAGCCATGGTGTGCCACTGTATATTACCTTCATGTGGAGGTTTAAGAATTTTACAGGTACACTGTATTCCAATTAATTGCATATTGATGATTGGACATTCGTGTTAACTTTAAAAAAGTGAAACAGATTTCTTATTAAAATGCACATGCAGCAGATTCCTGCTAATTGCATACCCCATGTGACCAGCAATTGTATGCATTTAACCAGCTGTATGCAATTATCAGGTATGCAATTAAAGGTACCTGTATTACATGCTATATTTTACTGATAATGGCACTCTCTGGTTAATTGCAAAACACTTTTAATTGCAAGAATCTACAGTGATATGACTTAACATGATGTGCTTCATATTATTGATTTAGATTTCAGTGCAACTTGCATGAATTGTCTCTTAATAAATTCAGTAGGTACTGAACATTTCACCTGCCTAATTGTGTGTTTTTACAACTAGAAAAACAGGAACTTGCTCCCTCATATTGGCTGCATTCCAGTATTCAGGCTCAATTTCAACCCTGCCTGCCTTCACCTCCTCTCCCTCACCACAGTCACTTATTCTTTCTCAGAAATGAACGCAGAGCGGACTGACCGCAGAAAAGGAGAAGGGTGTTCTGCTTTTGCGAAGGCATCTGCAGTTAACAGTACTGTGAGGTACACTTTCTATCTATATCTTTTCCTACAGATTGTACACCTTATAACTGCACTGACCTGACTCCAGTAAGCCACAAAAAAAAAAAACAGAATCTGGTAATGCTCCTAAAACAGTTCAGAATTAATGTATCGTTTGCTGAATAGTTAGTTTTCTAAATTATTTCCAATTCAAGTTTCCTGTCATTAATATTCAATTTATGAACAGAACCTTCACCATTTCATTGATTCATTTGCTCTGGTTTGTTCGTGCCTCTTGTTTCAGAGTCAGCACTGGCATGGATGTATTTGTCATCATTCCTTGACTATTCATGCGTAAGTAGAATTTAAAATTGCTCCCCAGATTTGTTGTTTTATTGATCCAAGCAGACATTGGCTGCAGAAGTCAATGCTCAGTTCTTCTGATTATCAGTGATTTCTCATGACTGATGTTACGGCTGACGAAGACGAAGAGAGGGGAAGCAAATCTACTCGAAGTGTGTGCAGCTTAGTAATTTCTAACAGTTTGAAGTACAGATATTAGACGAATGTCATTTTGTCTGTGCTGCACTTAAAGGATTACAAGTGAAGCTGCTTCTCAGAAAGAAGATGAGGTTTTAGTGTAAAAGTACAAACTCACACTCTGCGCTCATCTGCAGTATATTGTGAAATCGCAGCTCATCTGCAGTATATTGTGAAATCACAGGTATATTTTTGTAACAGTAGCTGGTGACCAGTTAGCACTTGGAGATTAAAATCATTGCTGGGAGGAAGTGAGAAGCGCTAACAAAGTTTAAGGAAACTGAGGTTTTCTATAAAGAGCAGTTGTGTTGCAGTTTCGTTTAGTTCCAGGCAGAATGCGGGCTGGGAAACTTTACCTTGTGATGTGTAAGTACTGTGATCTGATGCTTTGAACAAGAATCCAGCAGCATGCCTCCCTGGTGAGGGATTGATGGCTTGAAAGAGGCTGGCTTGTCAGTTTCAGGTGGTTTTTAAAAGGGGATGTCAGAGCAGGAGGATGTTGTTGGCTCTGTGCTGCAAAGCAGTTGTGTTTCATTAACAATAGTGGCGAGCACTTGGCATAAAATAGATCAGTTCCTTAGTTTCAAAACTTTGTGTTAGAGTGTGTGTGTGTGTGTGTGTGTGTGTGTGTGTGTGTGTGTGTGTGCCTGTGTGTGTGTGTGTGTGTGTGTGTGTGTGTGTGTGTATGCCTTTTAAAAAAAAACTAAAAGTGCCAAAATATTGAGTTTGTTGTCGACTTTCACCCTGTGTGGAGTTTTGTCTGACTGGCGTTAGAAAGAAACAACATCTGAACTTTTGCTGCGAAAGTTCATTCAAGATTAGCTCAGAAACTCAGGGTTGATCTGCTGTCTTGAAACACACGGGAGCCTCTAGTGTCATTAATGCTATTGTGCTATTGCCAGGTTCTGGTATACTCATGGGTTACACTGTGAAATAAGGGGCATTAATTCCAATGTAAGTATATCTGCATTAACATATTTCCTAGCAAGATCATTTGACGTAAGCATCAATTTAATGAATCAGTCAATACTCATATGGGGGGTGTTTTAAATTTATGATGATGTTTTTGTAAGGGTTAAGTATGATTTTTCATTCTTAAACGTTCCCAGTGATTTATCATGCCTGCCCATGCTTCACTCTATATAGCTGCTTTGGTAACTGGTAATTCTATGGGCTAGTTCGTGTTCATCAGACATTGCTACTGTAGTAAAAATTCTACAAATACATTCTTCAGCTGGATGGAAACAGCCGTGCGTGATCAAGCTGCTGTTTGTAAGCTTCTTTAAAGGGTTAGTTGGTCATGTGTTTGGCTGGATATCTGTCAAGGTCTTTTGCTCCCTGTTTGCTGTGGTAAAAAGGGCTTTATATGAGGGTAGGGTGTTTCTGATCAAGAGCCACCTTCAAAAATAACCATGTTTTTTTTTATATTGAAGATGTTTAATCTGTTTTCTGCTGAAGGGAAAAAGGGCTGTGCTACAGTAGTAATGAAAATAAAGATTGATTTAACCTTTTTTAGATGTTTCTCTGTAGTTGTTTTTTATCTATTTAATTTATTTATTTAAGTGATGTTAAATTAAAAAATCAAATTTGGTGGCTAATGCAGCCTTTGCAGTGTTCAGTCACTTGAAAATGTGTTTTGATTGCTGCTCAACTTTTTAATACATAAAAATAAAGATGAATTGTTTCCTCTGGAGCTTCACAAAGAGATCCAATTCCACGGTGTTCTGCTGAAGTGACAAATGACTGACCTACAGTTGCAAGAAAAGGAGAGGTGGCTGAGCTTTCTTGGTAGTTTGTGACATTTAGTTAAGTTTATTATTTTCCTGAATTTGGCTCACTGGAGTGAAAGACTGTCCTGTCAAGTCATTGCCTGTCCTTGTGTCTTTCAGTGCTGACCAGAGTGGCCTGCTTTGGAGACTATACAGGTAAGAGAAAAGTACACTGAAGAGTGAACACAGCCCCCAGTGAAGGGGCTCCAGAGTGAACACAGCCCCCAGTGAAGGGGCTCCAGAGTGAACACAGCCCCCAGTGAAGGGGCTCCAGAGTGAACACAGCCCCCAGTGAAGGGGCTCCAGAGTGAACACAGCCCCCAGTGAAGGGGCTCCAGAGTGAACACAGCCCCCAGTGAAGGGGCTCCAGAGTGAACACAGGCCCCAGTGAAGGGGCTCCAGAGTGAACACTGGAATCAAGTGCTCTCATAGCCTGGCTCTCTGGTCTAGAATTTCTTTTAGAAGTTTCGGACCGAGAAACTGATCTTTAAGAAAAGGAATATCTAATTCCAAGTATTATATTTGCATTATATTATAATATATTAGCATATTATATATTATATATATATATATATATATATATATATATATATATAATATATTATATATATATATATATATATATCGGATTATATCCACCGCAATCCTCCCGAGCCGGGCCGCCCGCCGCCGCCGCGGCACCACCACCCACCATAACAGCCCACCCAAGGGACATAATTGGACTCTTGGGGGGAGGGGGGTGGGGAGGGTGGGGGGAAGGGGGGAGTTGGCCAATTGCGGCCAGTGTACGTTGTACATGGGGGGAGGTGTGTGGCAGAGCAAAGCTCTGCCCTTTTAAATTGGCAGGGATGGGGTTAACTTCCCCTGCCTGCCTGGGTTTATTATGTTCAGGTGGCTGGGGTTGATTAGTTGATTAGGTTGATTAACGATCAATCAGCGACCAGCCACCTGATATAAAAGGAGGCCTCTGCTTCTCATTTGGAGAGAGGGAGCTGAGGAAGCAGGTTGGTGTTTGTTTTGTGGTTTTTGAATTTTCTAAATCCAGTGAAGGCATTGCCCAGCCTGGAAACTTTATTTTTGTGAGTTTTGTTTTTGCTTTATTTGTGTTTGAGTATTTGTTATTTTGCACTTGTGCACATTATTTTTGTTTATTTATAAAAAAATAGTTATTTTTTTGAACTGCAGTCTGTCTCTGGGCCTCTATCCACTCGCCAGCCTGCCACAATATATATTGTGCACCTAATGCTGTTGGAAACCGTTTTACTCAAAATACAGCAGTGCTGTCAGGATACAAGTATCAGGCGAGTAACTGAACTGAGAGTCATGAGGAATCTTTTGGTCAAACCCAATTGTTACTATTATAGACAGCAGAACAGGAGAGAGCACATGAAGCCTTGAGTGGTGTGGTGTACAAAGTGAATGTCCAGACAGTAATCCAAGTGCAAAACATCCATGTTTATTTTACAAAACAAAATAAGAAAGCCGCCTTTTTACCAGCGATGGTATCGGGGTACACAGTGGGTTTCAGTTCCAAACAGAAAAATACACCCCACAATTAATCGTGATTAAGCACCTCTGCAGCTGACAAAGAGTTAAAGGTGCCATTATTATGAGTAAAAGCAGGTCACTGAAAAACTCCAGTTGGTGGAATAGTGTATTAATAATAGATAGGTTCTTACCAGATTGTATTTCCTTGAGGAATAATATAGGATACAAAGAGAAGAGAGAGAGGAGTGCTGAGTGGTGTCTGATCTTCTCTGATCTTCTGCCTCTACAGAACGACCCCAGGCTGTGCTGACCCAGGAGCCTGCATGGACACAGCTATACGAATCAGAGAGTGTTACACTGAGATGTCAGGTTCAGGGGGATTACACTGACTGGAGAATCACATGGTACAAAGATGGGTGGAAAGTTCCAGTAACCCAGAATTATTACAGCAGAATAGATGGTGACAAATACACAATTAGCTCTGCTACTAGAGACCACAGTGGGGAATATACCTGTAAAGGTGAAAGGGGAGGTAACCCATCGTACTCTAAAGCAAGCAATGCTCTCATACTGACAGTATCAGGTAAGTCCAAAAACTCTGAATTCTAACATTCTGACCCTCTCCTCTATTGTAGACTCCAGACGGGGCGCTCTGTCTCCCTACTGCCTTCCTACCTGAGTGCTGTGTGCCCCTGCCTCCTCTCTTTCTCCCTGCATTTTCACCACAAACACACTGAGAGAGTTCCCCTGTTTCCTCCGCTCCTCCGCCCTTCTTTCCTTCTCATCGGTGTGAGTGCTGTCTGCCCCTCCATTCCATTTCTGTCTCCTTCACACACTGAGAGGATTCCTCAATCTACACTGAACTGTTCCTGCCTTCTCATCAGTGAGACTGAGTACCCCCTCTCTGTCTCCCTCTATCCTTTCACAAACACACACTGGGAAGGTATTCCATGTCCCTCTGGGATACACATGCACATGGAAAGTATCTACAACAGTTACATAATAACAAGTGGTTTTAAAGTTTGCACAATTACAGAATCTAGTGGGTAAAGTTTTTTTTTTGAATGAAAGATGGAAATGTGCACCTAATGCTGTTGTCTCCTCTATTTCAGTGGGCGCTCCGAAGCCTGCACTGTCCCAGAAGCCTGCAGGAGAGATATTCGAAGGAGACAGAGTCACCCTGAGCTGTAGGGTTCCGGGGGGCTCTGATGGCTGGAGATATCTCTGGTATAAAGACAGTCAGTCCGGTACTCCAGTGTACCAGACTGACAGCAGCAGTGGAACTGGAGCCGGATACACAATCAGTGCTGCTGCTGTGTCTCACAGTGGAGAGTACTGGTGTCGAGCTGAAAGGGGGAGCAAACCGTTTTACTCACAATACAGCAGTGCTGTCAATGTTCAAGTATCAGGTGAGTGACTGAACTGAGCCTGTAAGAAAGATGGCAGCCAGCCAAAGAAAAAATTAATTTAAAAAGTCTCAGTATAAGACCAAAAGAAGATTACTTTGTAGCTCTATTTCCTTTAAATTAAAATAGATATGATGCAGCAACAAAGTTATTTGACTGATTATTTACTGCTT
The DNA here is from genome assembly GCF_017654505.1 of Polyodon spathula. Classification (NCBI taxonomy): domain Eukaryota; kingdom Metazoa; phylum Chordata; class Actinopteri; order Acipenseriformes; family Polyodontidae; genus Polyodon; species Polyodon spathula. Next base: position 1,831,198 of record NC_054587.1, read on the forward strand.
TTAATTAATATTATTTTAAAGAGCAAATTAAGTTTATCATTAAAGACCCCCTTTCTCTTTATATTAATTTCCTTTTATTTATTTATCTTTATCTAAATGGCAGGGAACACTGCAATTAAATCATCTTTATATTTCTCCAGCGCTGCCCCAGACTACACTCACCCTGGAGCCTCCATTCCCAGAGATAATCACCAGGGATGCTTTTCAATGGGCCCTTATAGTTTCACATCTTACAACTGCAATCAATCAATCAATCAATCAATCAATCAATCTTTATTTCTTATATAGGGTGTTTCATAATAAATCACCTCAAATAATAATAACATAATTTACAAAACAATTTAGAGAGATAGTAAAAGATAAGATAATAAAATACCCCTTTAAATAAATACATTAAAATACTTTTTAAAAGCAGACAGGTAGTAAAAAAAAAATCTAATTAGGTACACTGTATTGTATAAGGAGCGTCACAGTGGCGTGGTGGTTAGCGCTGCTGCTTCACAGTGACAGCGTCCTGGGTTCAATTCCTGGGACTGTTGCCTTTCCCAATGAAGGCTACTCTTTTCAATCAAACCAGTCTCATAAATAAGAAAGACGAGGTGTGCAGGAAGTGTCTCATTCGTGCTATAGGAAAGATTATGGACTGCCTCTTTATTGTGTCATAGGGTTACCTTAAAGGCTGCACTGTCTATAGCTGGAAGAGGCATAACCTGGTTTGACTCTCCACAGACCCTCTGACTGTGTTCTTGTTATCTAGTATCAGAGCTGTTCTCCAGGGTGACTCTGTCAGCCTCTCCGAGAGCCACAGTGAAGGAGGGAGAGGCTCTTAACCTGATATGTGATGCAACAATGAACAAAACCCTCCGCTCTCAACTCCATTACACCATTCTGAGAGACGGGGAGCCTGTGATTAATAGCACTGGCCCTGCACTGTACAGCATAGCCAGCACTTAGAACAGCCATGCTGGGAGCTACGCGTCTGCTGTGGAGTCACAGGGAGTGAGGAAGAGCAGCCAGGAGTTACAAATTGAAGTGCAAAGTAAGATCAGAAACTTTTCATAATTGACTTGATGACTGAATGTGGTCTCATAGATTATGGTAGGCATCATAATATTGCCAGTATGTAACCCTTAATAAACAGATCACAGAATCTACAGCAATACATCAAAAATCAAAACAAAACAGTGTAATGATCTTGAATACTTATCAGCTCAGTCATGGTGTATGGAAGTCACGAGCACACATTCACACTGTACCTTCCTTCCCCCAGTGTCCTGGCAGAGCGCTGTTGCTATTGGCTACAGAGTGAGCTTCACTCTGTATCATTTCATTTTGTTCACTCTGCTGCTCCTTCATTACTGCAGGATCCAAGGTGAGACTCCCAGTCAGTGCACACATTTCACCTGGCCTGTCACAGTATGTGTATATGAAATATACACAGCTAATTTACACTGTCCAAAATAAACATTTAGCAAGTTTATACATGCACGTATAACACAACTAGAAAAAACAAACTGAAAACAATCTGCATCTTTGTTTTCCAGGTTTCCTGCGTATCGCTGGTGGTAGGTCAAGGTAAGTCAGTATTAGCCAGTATGTGTACAGATAGGGGGGCAGCACTCACTATCTCTGCCTGTCATCATCCTTTACAGCTCTCAAAATGGAGAAGGAAACTCTCTGATTCGCTCTTTAAGAATCGCTCTTGCAAACTCTAACAGTACCCTTCACTTTGACCTGTGTCCTGAAATGCTATGTTGGGCTAATTTGGCCTTTTGGTTTCCGGATGATAAAGATTCATAATCGTTATTCTTTGATTCAAGTTCAAGGGTATTAAAAAATAACTCTTTCATCAGTAATGTCACAAAGCTGATACACTGCTGCTCCTTACCCTGAAATGCACTCTGTGATTTCAATGAGACTTGATTACTCTAGAGCCTAGAAGTGTCATCATCCTTTAAAGCTGTTGTTATTGCTGAAGTTAAACTCTGAACCCTCCTTGTGTGTCTCTGACATCTGTCTCAGGATAACCTGGGATCAGGATCAGGAGCAGTCAGGAGAGGGGTTTGAGCTCTCCAGCCGTGTGCAGCACACTGGAGTGGAACTGGAATAGTATAGCACTGTCCTGCTGAAGACCAGTCTGACTGGAATAGTATTGCACTGTCCTGCTAAAGACCAGTCTGACTGGAATAGTATTGCACTGTCCTGCTAAAGACCAGTCTGACTGGAATAGTATTGCACTGTCCTGCTAAAGACCAGTCTGACTGGAATAGTATTGCACTGTCCTGCTAAAGACCAGTCTGACTGGAATAGTATTGCACTGTCCTGCTAAAGACCAGTCTGACTGGAATAGTATTGCACTGTCCTGCTAAAGACCAGTCTGACTGGAATAGTACTGACTGGAATAGTATATCACTGTCCTGCTAAAGACCAGTCTGACTGGAATAGTATAGCACTGTCCTGCTAAAGACCAGTCTGACTGGAATAGTATTGCACTGTCCTGCTAAAGACCAGTCTGACTGGAATAGTATTGCACTGTCCTGCTAAAGACCAGTCTGACTGGAATAGTATTGCACTGTCCTGCTAAAGATCAGTCTGACTGGAATAGTATTGCACTGTCCTGCTAAAGACCAGTCTGACTGCCATGTCTTAGAACTACTGTAAATATCTGTTCAAACTGCAGCTGTAGTTTAGAGAAAATGACCATTGACTGGGGTATTTTCTAAAACCTCAAAGCAAATGCATTACTCATTGATTGTTTGATTTAATTCATGTATTTAATAGATTGCTTGATCACACAGTGTAACTTTATGAAGTGCATTACTGAACTTTTGAAGTGCATGTGTTTGTGAGCTATTCTGTAGCCAATAAACTGCTTTATTAAACTAGTGTTCTGCATTATTAATGATACACCTTCAACATGTAGTTCAACTTCAAAGGATGTGTTGTATTAAGAACATAAGAAGGTTTACAAACGAGAGGAGGCCATTCGGCCCATCTTGCTCGTTTGGTTGTTAGTAGCTTATTGATCCCAGAATCTCATCAAGCAGCTTCTTGAAGGATCCCAGGGTGTCAGCTTCAACAGCATTACTCGGGAGTTGATTCCAGACCCTCACGATTCTCTTTGCCTAATCTCTATTTATGAACCCTGATCCTTGTTTCTTTTCTCAAGTTGAAAAAGTCCCCTGGGTTCGACATTGTCAACACCTTTTAGAATTTTGAATGCTTGAATCAGGTCGCCGTGTCGTCTTCTTTGTTCAAGACTGAATAGATTCAATTCTTTTAGCCTGTCTGCATATGACATTTTAAACCCGGAATAATTCTGGTCGCTCTTCTTTGCACTCTTTCTAGAGCAGCAATATCCTTTTTGTAGTGAGGTTACCAGAACTGAACACAATATTCAAGATGAGGTCTTACTAATGCATTGTACAGTTTTAACATTACTTCCCTTGATTTAAATTCAACACTTTTCACAATATATCCGAGCATCTTGTTGGCCTTTTTTATAGCTTCCCCACATTGTCTAGATGAAGACATTTCAGAGTCAACATAAACTCCTAGGTCTTTTTCATAGATTCCTTCTTCAATTTCAGTATCTCCCATATGGTATTTATAATGCACATTTTTATTGCCTGCATGCAGTACCTTACACTTTTCTCTATGAAATCATTATTAAATCAATTAAACCTTGTTTTTAGGTGTAGTTTTACAATTCTGGAATGGACAAGGTTTACTGTAACATTAATGTACGTAACCATACTATCAGAGCATTAGCACCATGGGGAGCACTCAGTCAGACTGTTGCCCACAGAGCTGGTGCATTGTGGGAAGGATATTTGGATTCAACTGGCCATCTTTGCTGAGGGCGAGTGGGCAAACTTGGAGGAGTTCGGCAAGCGGTTACCACACTTTACCCACGTGTTACCAATACATTTGTGTGACTCCAAATACTTTAAGTTGTGTATTTATTTACATTGTCGTACTTTATGGTGTGTAAGGGCTCCCATAGCAGTGGCACCAAGGCTATATATACTGGCTGTGCTGGTGCATAGGGGGCAGTCCAGAGAATCGAATGTGTACTTCACTAGACACCGCAACTCTGCTGGCAGTGAGCTAAAATACATTAAGGCTCGAGATTAATAATAGTTACTGACCTCCTGTGTGGACACTCGGATCATCTTCTACACAAGGGAGCCTGTGCTGCTGTGCAACCCCAGCCTCAGTCCCAGTACACTGTAACCACTGGTGAGTCTGAACTGTTTGATTTGAACTATTCAAAAGAGACAGAAAGACAGCCAAGGAATAAAACCCCAAAAAGGGATACTTCAGCTGTGCAGTGCGTTATTGAACAGATATATCTTAGTTATATATATATACATTGGTGCTGCCCTCTATGGCATGACAGCATATTACTCACCCAGTTATATATATATAACAGTACTTCCATTGTGTCATACATCTGTCACATGAGTGTCCTGTTCTTAAAGTGCTCCCCTTCCCTCTATGCATGTTACTATGAATGCTAATGCCCCTTCACCCCTCCTACCTTGCAAAAGACTGTATTATGCCATCGAACATCTGAAATTCCATACAACAGAAAATTATGCTGGGATATAGACTGAGAGGAACGTTAGTTAGTTCCTCGTACAAGTAAGAAAAACTTGTTGGAAACTGCAGAGACTCTCTACACAGCTGCAAGAGTTCTGCTGTTTTTCATCACTTAGAATTACCATCTCCACCAGGACCAAAAGACTGAAACTTTCTTACATCAAATGGGAAAAAACATAAATAATTCTTATACACAATGAGATATACGTCATCAAACTAAGTGAAAAGTGTTACTCTCCTTCCTCCTCTTCCGTTTACTTTTTTAAGAGTGTGTAGTGACTTTTCAAACAGAAAAGCTAAATAACTGGACATCTACCAATCATGTGATTTCACACGTTGGTCAACATCAAAATGCACCAGGGAATGCAATCAGTTTGAAATCCACACCATTTATATTAAACAATACATTTATGTTTTAAAACAGCACATATCGCAGAAAAAAAAAAAAAAAAAGAATTCACATTGTTTGAACTTGCAACATGAGGTCTTTGAAGAGCACAGGCCTTAGCCCGCTGCACCATTGCACTGTTGTTGAAATGTATTAATTTTTTAAGCTTACATCCATGCCTGACCAGCTTTCACTGAAAACCTGAAGGTTCTGCTTGATTCTATATATTTTCCTATTTCATGTTTGAAAATATCCAATTTCCTTTGTCTGGTAGATTCCATAGAATGGAATTGCACACAAGAGTGGCATCTAGCTTCCTTCTCTAAATCTCTGATAAATTGTAGTTCCTTGCTTAATTAAAAATAAAGGAATAATTTATTAGGTAGAAATAAATAAATAATTTAAATTAATGCCAAGAGGAATGCATAGAGGAATAAATACATTTAGAAATAAATATTTTTAAATAAATAAATATAGAAATGAATACATGTTTACATTATACATGCATAAATAAATTAATAAATAGCAAGCCAGAAAAATGTCAAATTGATTTGGCTGATGATTTAATAATAATAGTTATATAACGAGATACTAGCGATACTTTCCTTGCTGAGTCTGTGGAGTAGTGGTTAGAGCACTGTGCTCCTGACTGGAGGGTCATGAGTTCCATCCCAGGTAAGGAACACACTGCTGCTTTACCTAGATTGGGTGAGTAAAAAACCTGACTGTATAAAATTATTCCCTGGGCATTATCACAAACTTTCTTTCTCATTTCACATTCTAAATTACTTAAGACTATACATTACAGAGATATTTTTCCAGCTTTGGCGGCAGAAAAGTTCTTTATCAAATCTGAGTATAAGAGAAAAGGAAAACACAGCCACAAATGGTAAAATCCACGAGACATTATATAAGATGCCTAATTAAAGCACACAGTGGTCTAACATTTTCACACACGAGTGCCTATTGTTTCTATATCACTGATTACTCGGAAATTGAAATTCTCACACCCAGAGGTTTCCAGTTAGGTAGGTATATAAAGGCTATAGATGGCAAATCTTGAGGTGTTCTAATACATTTGCACTCGACCGTATATAATTTTCAGAAGAATAGCACCAGTAGGTCTTAGCTGCAGTATCCTGACACCTCAGCACTGCTTCTGCATTATTCTATAAACAGACAGAAAACAGTGTCAATAACTTTTATTTTTACATTGTGTCTTTACTTGTTGTGTCCACTAGGGGGAGCTGCACCTCTTAGAAGTTATAAGCCCTTTTTCCATCCAATTTTTTTACCATGCTATGCGCACAAACAAATTTGCCCCCAAAACGGTCTGGGAAACTGTTTTATTCGACTTGTTACTCACATGACAAGTTTGCTCTGCAGAGGTGGTTTTAGTTTTTTCTCGCTGCCAAATTGTTTCAACATTTGCATGGAAAACTGTAGCAAGTGTATTTCTGGTCCTAGCGCCATTCCTTATCCTAGTCAAGTGACATCAAACTGTCTAACGTCTAAAGATTAGGAAAATCCAGGGGACCCTGAGTCCCCTCTGACTGTCTGTCCCTCTAGGCTTTCTACAGATATCCAGGAAAGCACTGATTCAATAGGATGAAACTTGGTAAGGACATTCTTTATCGCAAGTTATTGTGCCTGCTTTTCCACTATTGTTAAACTGCCCATATAATACATACACTATGGAGAGGGCAATTTGACTGTGATTTGCCCACCCATGTGCATAGAGTGGGTGTATGTCATGTTAATCTACTTGCTGGGGGATGAGGGTCACTGACATGCTTGTCTCTATTAAACATCCTCTGTTGTCATGGTGCTTGGTTTTTACAAGACGCAGAGTAGCCTTTCCTGTATGCTGTGGTCACAGTTCATCACAGAGCAGAGTGAACCACAATTCACACATTTACTTTTAATCTTTTATAAGAAAGCAGACACTGCAAGCTGTGTGGCGGAAGCAGACGTGCAGGTGGTCCTGCTGCTGCTGCTGCTGACCCCTCACTGCAGTGCGGTCAAGGAGATATTGTTTCCTGACTGCAGTCTTATCTTTTCACTATGCATTACAATGCACAGCAGTTTCAACACACCTAAAGCATCCAGACATAACTTTAAATGCACTGGCCCCTGTGCACGGTTTAGGTGACTGTAGCTGCAACATAATCCCATATTCTGTTCATATACAGGTCTCAGTTTTGAAAGAAATACATTGTAACGACGGACAGACTGGCTGATGTCAATCCAGAGCAGGAGGCAGTATAGAGAGTCCAGACACTGGACATTTATTATAGCAGTCAAATACTTCAGAACATACAGAGCCGAGCTCCACAGCTCCATTCACAGAGTCAGGTACTGCACACACATACAGTACATGAGCAAATACACCATTGCACACACATACAGTACATGAGGTCCATCTTATAAATAAATGGAATATTTGTTTCAAATCAACAGGTTAGCAGATTATACTGATCTCATGTAATCTGAAAGGAGGCTAGAAGTCAAAATTAAGGGAGTTCCTGTGTTCACCATGTAGTGAATCTCCTCCTATCAGCTTTAAACACACAGGGCGACACGATTATTAGTACGTGTTAGTTAGTGTATTAGTCTTTTAATGCGAATTTACAGAGAAATATTAAACCACAATCCATACCATCCAATTCAGGTTATAAATAATCTGTAAGGAGTCTAGGAGTCTAAGATAAATGATTAAAGATCTCTCATTTGTTTTTACCATGTTACACTGCTGCAGTTGACTTTTCAAAGGGGTGGAGCAGACCCCACCCCTCAGCATGTGTGACAAGAATCTGCCCTTTTCAGAATCTCCTTTTGCAGTTTAACAGGAGGT
>NC_054587.1:1840954-1851896 GCF_017654505.1 Polyodon spathula
ATTTCTGTCTCCTTCACACACTGAGAGGATTCCTCAATCTACATTGAACTGTTCCTGCCTTCTCATCAGTGAGACTGAGTACCCCCTCTCTGTCTCCCTCTATCCTTTCACAAACACACACTGGGAAGGTATTCCATGTCCCTCTGGGATACACATGCACATGGAAAGTATCTACAACAGTTACATAATAACAAGTGGTTTTAAAGTTTGCACAATTACAGAATCTAGTGGGTAAAGTTTTTTCTTTGAATGAAAGCTGGAAATGTGCATCTAATGCTGTTGTCTCCTCTATTTCAGTGGGCGCTCCGAAGCCTGCACTGTCCCAGAAGCCTGCAGGAGAGATATTCGAAGGAGACAGAGTGACCCTGAGCTGTAGGGTTCCGGGAGGCTCTGATGGCTGGAGATATCTCTTGTATAAAAACAGTCAGTTCGGTACTCCAGTGTACCAGACTGACAGCAGCAGTGGAACTGGAGCCGGATACACAATCAGTGCTGCTGCTGTGTCCCACAATGGAGAGTACTGGTGTCGAGCTGAAAGGGGGAGCAAACCGTTTTACTCACAATACAGCAGTGCTGTCAATGTTCAAGTATCAGGTGAGTGACTGAACTGAGCCTGTAAGAAAGATGGCATCCAGCCAAAGAAAAAATTAATTTAAAAAGTCTCAGTACAAGACCAAAAGAAGATTACTTTGTAACTCTATTTCCTTTAAATTAAAATAGATATGATGCAACAACAAAGTTATTTGACTGATTATTTACTGCTTTTAATTAATATTATTTTAAAGAGCAAATTAAGTTTATCATTAAAGACCTCCTTTCTCTTTATATTAAATTCCTTTATTTATCTTTATCTAAATGGCAGGGAGCACTGCAATTAAATCATCTTTATATTTCTCCAGAGCTGCCCCAGACTACACTCACCCTGGAGCCTCCATTCCCAGAGATAATCACCAGGGATGCTTTTCAATGGGCCCTTATAGTTTCACTAGAATGTACTGCCATCCAATCAATCAATCAATCAATCAATCAATCAATCAATCTTTATTTCTTATATAGGGTGTTTCATAATAAATCACCTCAAATAATAATAACAATAATTTACAAAACAATTTAGAGAAATAGTAAAAGATAATAAAATACCCCTTTAAAAAAATACATTAAAATACTTTTAAAAAGCAGTGACAAAAACAGGTAGTAAAAAAAAAATCTAATTAGGTACACTGTATTGTATAAGGAGCGTCACGGTGGCGTGGTGGTTAGCGCTGCTGCCTCACAGTGCCAGGGTCCTGGGTTTGATTCCAGTCTAGGGTTCTGTCTGTGTGGAGTTTGCATGTTCTCCCTGTGTTTGTGTGGGTTTTCTCTGGGTACTCTGGTTTCCTCACACAGTCCAAAGACATGCTGTTCAGGGTGATTGATCACTCTAAATTGCCCTCTGTGTGTTTGATGCCCTGCGATGGACTGGCATCCCATCAAGGGTGTAGTCCAGCCTTGCGCCCTTTGTCTGCTGGGTTAGGCTCCAACTCACCACAACCCTGTAAAAGATTGAACAGATAATGATAATACTGTATAAAAGATTATGATCATTATCCTTCTGCTAAATTTGCAGGGGGTTTGAATGCTTCTCTCAAATTCGGCTAGTAGGAGCAAATGAGGTTTTCAGTGTTGTGGAAATTCTTTGGGTATTCCATGATTCTAGACCGTGGGCATCAAACAATAACCAATATTAACAACAAACCAATAGCAATGTTCTCTTTTAAAGCCTTCTTTTATTAATCAAATCAAGCTTGCAATGCGCAAAACCTTTTCAAGTGTTTTAGAGAGGGTTTCTCTTTATAGCTACTTAGCCTTTTAATGTTGTATGCTGGTGATGGATATATGTGTTGACTGTGATTGAGGAATTCCAATTCCAAACAGTACCCAGACATATGTAATATGCCTTTTCCAATGAAGGCTACTTTACTGCACTCACACTAGCCAGAGCTATACAGGGAAGACTGGGTTAGAATATGCATTCACTAAACTAAAGTTTCTCTCCACTGTCGGACTGTTGCCTTTCCCAATGAAGGCTACTCTTTTCAATCAAACCAGTCTCATAAATAACAAATACGAGGTGTGCAGGAAGTGTCTCATTCGTGCTATAGGAAAGATTATGGACTGCCTCTTTATTGTGTCTTAAATAAGCAACGTGTCTTTGGAGGTCAGCGGTTGCTGGCTCATGTGTGGGATTACTCTTAGCACACGAGGAACATTCAGTATATAATCTCTCTGTATGGCCGTTTGAAGTCATGTATCCAATTTATGTGACAGTCAAACCATTCATTTTTGCATCTATAACCACAATGCCAGTCCTTAAAGGCTGCACTGTCTATAGCTGGAAGAGGCTTCACCTGGTTTGACTCTCCACAGACCCTCTGACTGTGTTCTTGTTGTTTTGTGTCAGAGCTGTTCTCCAGGGTGACTCTGTCAGCCTCTCCGAGAGCCACAGTGAAGGAGGGAGAGGCTCTTAACCTGACCTGTGAGGCAACAATGAACAAAACCCCCCGCTCTCAACTCCACTACACCATTCTGAGAGACGGGGAGCCTGTGATTAATAGCACTGGCCCTGCACTGTACAGCATAGCCAGCACTGAGATGAGCCACGCTGGGAGCTACACGTGTGCTGTGGAGTCACAGGGAGTGAGGAAGAGCAGCCAGGAGTTACACATTGAAGTGCAAAGTAAGAACAGCCTCTTCAGATCAAAAAGTATATCGCCTATTTTCACCAAAGAAACAGCTTTTGCCCAGATCTTGAACTCTCCTGTTTATGCTTTTATATACCATATTCTTTTTTAAAATTTGTAATTTTAAACATTTTTTTCCTTCTCCAAAAATGGTCTGCATCTTAAATTTGACTGTAGTGATTAAATTCACCAACAAAAGAGGTGACTCCGCGAGTACACAAACAGGAACGGGGCTGACCGATTGATCAAAGACGAACAAAAACGCCCCTGGCCGATCTCGAACCATCCACGACATGCAGGTCAGATCGAAAATGCTGATCAGACCCCTGCATTTTCCGACATGCCAAGCAATGCCACAGTTCACAAAAAGGGAAAACGAGGTGCATTAATCATGACTGGAAAGGAGAAGCAGCGCTTAACTGCAATGCTCTGAGTGATGGCAGACGGCCGTAAAACTGCTTGCTCACGCGTAATACAGGCTGCATCATTGTAAATGCATCTTTATTTAATGTTTTATTTTTCCTGAAATTGAGGGTGGAAAATTTGGGCTGCGTCTTTAATTTGTAGGACTGCAGTATCAGCGTGATTTTCAAAACGGGCAAAATGAGGACTAGGTCGTTAAGGGATTTCTACAAACCTGATTTAGGTTGCTAAGTATATGAGCTAGCTGAATTTCGTCCTGTATTCACTTCTTGATGCTTAAAAAATATAAATCAAGTGACAAAATGGTGAGTGGATACAGGTGAGTGCAGTGCAGAGCGGGTGCAAATCAGACAGACGATTACTTGGGTGTTTGTTGAACTGATTTGACAATGTCCAGGGGTTTATGGTGAACACCTATAAATAAATTATATTATTTATAGGCGTGTGTCACTCATAACTTTAATCCCCGGGTTTGACTCGTAACCAAACTGCTCTCCAATCCACAGATGCCACGTTGTTTCCCGTCCGGGTTATTGAGTTCGCGTGCCGTAGCTCCGCCCCTTTTCTAGCTGGCCGACTTCCAGATACCCACGGGAATAAATTGTCATGCCTTTTAGTCCAGGGTACTCTGTTCCCTTTACACAGCGCCCTCACAGGTTGGGAGGGAGATCTAACATATGGTGTCACACATGGTGACATTTAATCAGGCTTTTGAAATCATTTTGCGACCTGGTTCTTATTTTGCCTCTTTTGAAAATAATGTGTCAAGTATTCCTTATGATTGTGAATGGTGCTCCCTCACCCCTCCTCTCCCCTCAGAGTCCTGGTCGTGGATCACTGTTCCTCTCAGTGTCTCTCTGGCTTCGATCATTTTTATTCTGGTCACAATATTGCTGTGCTACCAATACAAGACCAAAGGTGAGGCTCACACTCTGAATTTACTAGTTAAAGGCTGGTTTGAAGACTGAATTTCAGACACAAAGACTTTCTTCAAACCTTTAGTCAAAGTGATAAATTTAGAAATGTTAAAACAATCTTAATAAATTCAAGGACAACCATTAAGTCTAGTTCTTTCATTAAATATCTTGAGAGATTTCTATTAGAAACCTGTGTTATTGAATGTATTTATTTGAGAATTTATTTTGTAATAATACTGAATGAGACGACACAGACCTCAGAATGGGCTGGAATTACTCAGTTCTCCAGCTTTTTAAAAGTTTAGAGAACGTGTTACTGCCGCCAGCACTTATTAAAACCAGCCAATTGAATTGTTTCACCTTGTCACTTTCCTGGTGTATATTAACATATTAACATTCCAACTGGTTTGTGTCATGAATAGATTTCCATGTACAAACTATTCTTGCATTCTGATTAGAAATATGCACCATCTCCACCTTTAAATAAACAAAAAAAGACATCTTTTCTACCTTAGTTTACCATATAGATAGATCAAATTACACTGACCAACCCCAGGGAAAAAAAAAAACAAAACATACCTTTGTTTCTTTTATTTGCAGGTTTTCTTTTCACTGCTGCCAAATCGAGGTAAGAATATCGAGTTTAATATCAATTGCAAGCAGCTGAAATGGCTGACAGAATGACTATGTGCTTGGCATGACTCTTCTAGCTCTTGGCATGCCGTGACTGCAGGTTCTCATCATGCTGTGCCAGCGAGATCTCACGCTGCACACACACGGCGTTGTTGTGTGACCAAACCACCTTGTCTCATTTAGAGCCTTTCCCATGAATGCAGGCAATTTTAAAACCTGAACCAGATTTTAAAGGGTTTCTGCTGTAGCTATGTGGGGATCGATTGCATCATACACCTTTCACATCTCACAACTGCAAGGATTTTTTTTAATAAGTTTAGCCATCTAGTTTCATCTGGTGTAACATCAGTCTTTCACATTCAGAGAATGGTCTGGACCGGTTTGGGACAATGAATGCATTATAGGAACATAAGAACATAAGAAAGTTTACAAACGAGAGGAGACCATTCGGCCCATCTTGCTCGTTTGGTTGTTAGTAGCTTATTGATCCCAGAATCTCATCAAGCAGCTTCTTGAAGGATCCCAGGGTGTCAGCTTCAACAACATTACTGGGGAGTTGATTCCAGACCCTCACAATTCTCTGTGTAAAAAGTGCCTCTTATTTACTGTTCTGAATGCCCCTTTGTCTCATCTCCATTTGGCCCTTGTTTCTTTTTTCAGGTCGAAAAAGTCCCCTGGGTCGACATTGTCAATACCTTTTAAAATTTTGAATGCTTGAATCAGATTGCCGCGTAGTCTTCTTTGTTCAAAACTGAATAGATTCAATTCTTTTAGCCTGTCTGCATATGACATGCCTTTTAAACCCAGGATAATTCTGGTCGCTCTTCTTTGCACTCTTTCTAGAGCAGCAATATCCTTTTTGTAGCGAGGTGACCAGAACTGAACACAATATTCAAGATGAGGTCTTACTAATGCCTTGTACTCTTATTTAGAAGTGAACTATAGTCGTACTGCAACATCATTTACCAGTAGGATTCTGGGAAGGGCAGGTTACCTGCTCTTAGTCATGGCAACGAGCCAGATATCATTGAGTGGCTGTAAAACTGAAAAGGAGACAGGGGTAACACGTTCAAAAACAAATGCCCCCTTAAACACATTTCCAGCTGATAATGTAATGCAATGTTTAGGCTAATGGACAGATGGGCATTATTATTTGAAGCTATTTTTTCAATACTGCACCATAGAGATTGAGGTTCACGAGAGTTGAATTTATCTTCATAAGACAGCTGCTGGACCACGTAAGAAGTCAGCCAGTTATCAAGCAAATATGCAATGATTCTGAAACAGGATCTGAAACAATCCTGCTGTATTTGTTTCCATCGGAAGCAGAATCAAACCATTTTTGAATTTGGAATCTGTCAGTCCCAGTTAGGATAACAGGGTGGCTGAAATACTATACCTCAAAATCTCAGGGAGTGTGCCCATGTGCTCTCAGACTGCAGGTAGAATCAGCTGTAGGCTGCCCCAGTTTGATGTTGGAACGAGATGAGGTTGAGTTTTATGGTCTGGTTTCATGGTGCACATAGAAGCAAAGCAACAGTAATTATCTTCTATCCTCTCTGGGACATTGATCCCCTCTCTCTGTCTCTTACAGGCGCCCTGCTGATCAGACTCCTGCACAGCCCTTGAGAGGAATGGAGCTCTCCAGACTTGGACAACAGCCTGGTGAGTTACTGACAGATCATGTGTCCGTAAAAAAAATACCATTAAAAAAAATGGGAATCATTCTATGATAATTCCAAAGCTTAATACTGTGAACTGTAAACTATACTAAAACTTAATTATTTAATTTATTGAAACAGTACATGAAATGGGGATTTAATTGAAGTCTATTAAATAATGTCTTAAATGGTACAGATAACATCAATCTTGAGAAGCTGCATTCCTGATGCATGCAGATGCAGGCAGTGCTGGTGTATGCACTGCCCTGGGCAGCGTGCTTGCAGGACCTGTTCTTGTTCTGATGCTGGTTCTTTCTTTTTTTTTTGCTGTTGACTGCATTTCCAGGTAACTGCACCACATCCAAAATAGAGACCGTACACGCAGAAGTAATGCCGTGTCAACAGAACCAAGGTCAGGGCCTCTGGAACTCCTCTCCATCCCATTCCACTTGACACCTTCTCTACACCATCTCCAGCCACATGACCACAAGGGAGTAGAAATCCTTTGTTTGAGAATTTGGCATTTATTAAACCAACAAACAAAACACTGGAACAAATTAACAAGGCAGAACCTAGACGGGCTAGGTTGGGTATTTGGCTTCACTACCTCAAACACAACACAGTTACACAGAGTTACATAGTCACTGACTCAAACCCTCAACTAAACATCAGCTCCCAAATTGAGTGTTAGAATTTTTAGAGGTGCCGTGTCTGTCTGTCCATCACACTTGCATGTATACTTCTGTCTTAAGAAACACATGTTCAGTTGTGATGAAATCTGGTTCTGGACATTCTTTAGCATAACTATTGAGTGTCTGTCTCTGGGGATTTATGTAGGCTTCTGCCCTTAAGTCACATTTACATTTCATGTTTGTTGCTAATGACTGCAATTTTGTATTTCCAGCTGTGCATGTCACTGACACCCCCTCAGCATCCAATGGTGATGAAATCCTTTACTCTACGATTGACTTAAAGAATACAAAGCCAGGTATTTCTGTATTGAGTCTCCTCTCTTTCAGGGCTCATATTATAATGTGATATTTTATTAGCAGGTCAGAAAACAAAACATGTATTGGGTTGTCCATTAAATTTAACCTGTACATTACTAATTTAACCTGTACATTACCGTGGAAGGGTGGTGGGTAATTCACTGACACACGGGAGACAGAAGTATGTACTTGAAACACAGCACAGGTGCCCTTTTTTTATTTAGTTGTTGCTTTTTCTCTTTTAGCCCGCAGAGGGTGCTGTTGTCCGTGGCCTGACTACCAGCGATGGTAGACAGGCCTACAGGAACGCCAATGTCGGTAAACAGTTCAAATGCGGGCGCAGGTGCTCAAAATGAATAATCAAAAACAGAAGGCGAAAGAAAAAAGGGAAAATAAAACACAGTAATAAAACTACAA
Source organism: Polyodon spathula (assembly GCF_017654505.1). Lineage (NCBI taxonomy): Eukaryota > Metazoa > Chordata > Actinopteri > Acipenseriformes > Polyodontidae > Polyodon > Polyodon spathula. Next base: position 1,848,715 of record NC_054587.1, read on the forward strand.
AATAAAGGTGCTGCATTTGGCAGCGTTAACCCGGCCATCGCTACCCGCACGGCCGGGGTCCCCATCCTACACTTGCTGCTCCCTCAGCCTTCTGTCTGTATACTGACGAGGTCTGCCCAAGGGTTCCCCGCTATCACTGCCTTGGTTTTCTTCTCTTTAGATTTCTTTCAGGTCTTTTCTCCCGGCAGTTCTCAGTTCTGGATCAAAGCTTCCGCAAGCTCGGCACTTCTTAGAGGGGCAGAACTGAGGGAACAGCAGAACGTTATTCTGTAGGGCTAGCAATCCTCCCAAGGCCCGCCTCTCAGCCACTCAGAGAGAGGGAGAGCCCACACACCCACCTCTCCATGTCACTGCCATGACCCACAGCACTATGAACGCACCAGATGAGTCAGCACAGATCTCCCCCTTGTTACAATGACTACATATTGAATAGAAGGACACTGTGTGATTCAGTATGTGATAATAATCTTTATCATACAAGTGTACTGTAGGTTGTGTCTATCTACGAATTCAATTTTCCTCTGTGAGCATGAGAGATTTGGACATTAGTGGCTTTATGAATATTGCTTTGCTTTAGTAGTTTGGTAGGGCTTTTGCATAGGCACACTACAATGTAAACCTTAAAGTGACTGGCATTTCGTTTCATTGTTCTATCTTTTCAGCTAAACCCAGATCAAAACGCAACTGTGATGCCCTGTACTCTGCTGTCCTTGTCAAGAAGCGAGAAGGTAAGAATGACAAAAAATCCTCTCTGAGCCACCAGCGGAGATATAGAGAACAATGAAGACAAACCCAGAAACGAATTTTATCATGTTTCAGTTAGACGATCTCAAACCTGCTTGATAGGGGAACAACTTTTCAAAATGTGTTTTAAACTGGAAACCCCCGAACTAAAAACTGGGGAAAATCACTAAAAAGAAAGACAGTATCCATTTTCCATGTATCAGAGTCATGAGAATCAGTTGTCCGTGTTTCATTAGTCAACAGAGCAGCAAATTGTTGTCGTGTGATAAAGACCGTATCGAACTACTTTCGTCAAATATCGACGATTGGTCATCGTTGTCCGTAATGGTTGAATTCGAAAACTTCGTAGTTAAAGTTGTGAATGTAGGTTAAACGTGTCAAACGATAGAGCTTCGTCGGACGACTTTTACACATCTTTTTCGAACGGACTCTCAACGAAAACACAAAGTACCTGAGAGTTTGCGCTGAACCGGACCTCATATGCCGATCTCACAGAAATTGATTACAGAAGTGAAAGACAAAATTAAACTTATAACATGTCATACATTGCTAGAGGGTGTACCGAGTGCCCCGAAGAATTTTCACAGTCCAGTGTCGATCTCTGGGTGAGTCTTTGTAAGATTACAGGTGTCTTTTACAGCATGGGGTTCACATCGGCAATTGGTAGTCTTTATGTAACTGTCTTTGGTACTCCGTCAGTAAACGGAGACTGTCTAAATGCCATGGTAATCTACTTGAACCCAAATCGGGAATCGCAGGTACAATCAGGCAACGTAACGACGGTCAATCGCCCGGTATAATGAACCCCAATCGGGAATACGTCCATTTAGTCAGCGGGACCAGATGAACTTGGGGTTAAACCCTTAGCGGTCCATTTATTCAGCGCTTGTCAGGTGCGTCAGGTCCAATTTATTTTCACACGCTGCTGTTTATTTTACAAGCGCTGTTTAGAAGATTTTTATTCAGAGTAAAACAGGTTTAAAAGGCAATGTATGGCAAAAGGACATCAGTATTGCATTTCCAGCCAAGCCCCACCCCATATTCGCTGTATTTTTCACATACCTCTTTATAGACATGCATACTAATAAATCCTCTCCTGATCACTCGTTTGATCACCAAACTCCTCAAATAATGTGATCCCAGTCATTGTTTGATTACTATCTCACCTCAGAAAGCTCTGCAGATGTCTGTGATGTTCTTTGAGCTCTGGATGCAGAAGCAGGTCTCTTTTTTGTTTGTGTCCGTGTTATCTCTGAGGTGCAGCTGCTAGCTCTATTTCTCAGATACATCCCCTTTTATTTCAGCTTCATTCGGCTCCTATCGGTCTCTCTCGGCCATTGAAAGATTTTCTCAGCTTTTTTCCAGAGAAAAAAAAACAACTAGAGACATGTGCTTGACTTCTTTTTGATGTTGGACAGGGTCCGACATTGGACCGGAAAGGGAAAATCGTACTGTCGGACCTGATTTAATACAGGACCGCAAAGGGTTAGACATGTTTCTGAGAGCTCCACTCTGGCCATCCCGCTGCCTTAAACGTCACCAAGACGTCATGATTAAATAATGCAACCATGTAAAGTGAATCTAAAATAATAATTAATTAATTAAGGGACTACAGTATTTTATATTTATAGAACAAGTGTTTCTTAAGTGTTACACATTGTCATTAAGCACGCTACTGAAAAAAGATCCAGCTGCAACTGTATTTTATAGACTACTAAACCAACACTATATATCCAAGTGATGTACCTAATCTACCTGTAGATAACCCCAGTGCTGCATACAACAGTGATGCCCTTTATTCAGAGCTCGACATGAAGAATGTGAAGAAGAAGGGTATGAAACCTCTTTCCTCCCCTCAACCCTCTGTATTGGACAGGCTTCCTAATACCCCTCTGCCCAGTGTTTCTATAAAGGAAAATCAAAACTGTTCATGTTTCTAACGTAGAATGAACCCTTTACACTCCCCTCCAGCTCGTACTGGAACAGATTGGGTGGTGGGGAATTTGTTTTTACCTTTCACCCCCTACCCTGACTCCTTGTTCTCTAAAGTAAGTAGTTATGGCATTGAATAAACATTGCTGGGTCAAACTGACCAGGTTGCAAGTGAAAAGAAGAGTCTTCAAAATTTGATCTGCTCAGAGGAGTGACAAAATAATGTCTCCTAGCCTTGTAAATACTATGATTAAAAGATAACAATGAGCCAGATTCTTAGACTCAGATCGTTGTCTCTATTTCCCAGGTAAAATCCTGGCAGATAACCAACCTGAGGTGTTGTACTCTGAGATCAGCCAAGCAAAGCTCTCAGATAAGGATTGCTGGAGAGCATCTAGAACCCCTCCCCTCTCTCTCTCTCTCCTCCCTCTATTAATCAGGGTGCATTTCTCCGCAGGCAAACCCGCAGCAGGTAATGCAGAGTCCATGTATGCCACAGTTCTCCC
>NC_054587.1:1854211-1859593 GCF_017654505.1 Polyodon spathula
TTCCAGTGTGCTGAGATCAGGCTCAGTATAAGAGATGTGATCTGCACAGTGTGTGTGAGTTCATCTGGATTTCCAGTGTGCTGAGATCAGGCTCAGTATACAAGATGTGATCTGCACTGTGTGTGTGAGTCCAGCTGGATTTCCAGTGTGCTGAGATCAGACTCAGTATGCAAGATGTGATCTGCACAGTGTGTGTGAGGGCAGCGGGATTTCCAGTGTGCTGAAATGAGAACAAATTTTTGCATAAAATAAAGTTTTATTGTTATTAATTTTTATAATAATTCCATGCAGCATCGTTTGCATAAAAACATATTTTTGCTATAAAATGAAGTTTCATTATTATTATTATTATTATTATTATTATTATTATTATTATTATTATTATTAATGAATAAGAAAATAAGAATCAATTTCAGACTACTTGCAAGCGACTAAACTAAATGTCTGAGTTTTACATTTCTCGTTTGGCAGCTTTATTGTGTGACTTTTTATTGTTTGAATAAAACTTGCTCATGACTATTTGGAAATAATAGCTTTGAGAATTTAGCCCATATTTTCATTTTCTATTTTCCAGAAATGTATTAATGAAGCAAAAAACCACTTTGCATTCTGTGGCACTAACTGTATTGTCATTATCCTACCCTGTAATCCAATACAGTATAAATTTGTTTTATAAACATTTTCATCGTGGGTCTTCTCAGAGCTGGGTCTCCACAAGTGCAGATCCATCCAGATGTCCTGCACATGGGTTTGTGTTGAGTTGGCAGGGAAAGAGTTAATCTCTCCCTGCCAACTCCATGTGATAAAGTGGCTGGTTGTGAATCAACATGGATGATTAATTAAGATCAGCCAGAAATCCTTTTGAGGGGAGTTTGGGTGAGAAGCCTGTGTGCTGTGCTTTGCTGTGCTGTGCTGTGTTATATTGGGGCTACATTGTGTATTAGTCAAAGGCAGCGAATGATCAGCCTGAGAAATGTTTTTTTTAAACCTTGTGCTTTTCCCTTTGTTAAATTGCTAAGTGTGCCACAGCACCACTAAACTGTTGCTTTAATATATTTTCTATTTTTTTCCTTCGTCTATGATTTTGCCATTTGTGTCTCTTAGACATTTAACCTCCTCTTTGAAGGTTCTTTTGCTGTTGTAATATTGCAAAAACATTTTGGAATTGGTTTTAGCCCCCAGCAATGTTAATTTCTATTTCTCTCTTGGACTTTCTAACTTCCTTTTTGACTTGCGTTTGCGGTTCCGTGTACTCTTTCTGTGTACTTTGTTCTTGGTCCCTTTTTAACGCTCTGTAACGTGCCTTTTTTCGCTGAATATTTTTTTTAATTGATCTATTAAACCATTCTGGCCAATTTGTTTTAGATTTATCTACTTTTGGGATGTAATTGTTTTGCTCCTCTAGTACTACATTTAAAAAAAAAAAAAAAATCCATCCTTTTTCCGTGGATGTTTTTTCTATTTTACTCCAATCTACGTCTGTTAGTCTCTGTTTCGTACCTTCGTAGTTTGCCTTTCTAAAATTGTAAACCTTAGCTTTATTCATTACTTTTGGGGTTTTAAAAAGCACTTCAAATGAGACCATGTTGTGATCTGAGTTTGCCAGTGGTTCTCTGACCTCTGGTTTAGTTCTTCTGTCTTTGTTATTTGATGCAGACCTGCCCCAGCTGCAATGCCAGTAGTGCTCAGGTAAGCATGCCGAGAGGAAGCTAGTCTCGTCCTATAGATCCTCACTGGCCTAAGAGGGTCTGGATACCTACAGATGAGCAGCAATCTGCTCTCCTAGAACAACAGAAAGATGTTTCCCACAATCCTTCGCTGCTACTCTTAGCTGCCTGAAGATTGAAGAGCAACTATTGAGGGACTAAAGCCTGTCTGAATAAATAACAAACATCTTACTTGCACTTTCCTACATGGAAAGAAGGGTTCATATTGATGCAATATCCAACATGCTCCCAGGGTGGGAATGTCAGCCTGTAGTTTCCCATCCCATGGTGTATAGTTTCATCGGGGGGGGGAGCGTTTAAGCCCCCAAGAAACACATCATCACTCAATGGAGTCTGGTTTTCAACTAAATTTTGTGACAGGATAGCAAAGGGTTATTGAGACTAAATCAGTAACTGTGGGTTTAAGCGCTGGTGCGCGCATTTATTACACAAATCAAAACACTGTTCACAGAGCAAACTAAAAAGGTCAAACAAAATAAGCAACAAAAACACAGTAACAAAGTCCAAAACAAAAGGTTTAAACAAACCAACAATAAATACTACCAGGGCTTTCAGGCTGGGAATTGGCCTTCGCTGACTACCACCGAATACTATACAATTTCACCCTCACCCAAAAACCAACCTCCCAACCAAAGGATTTCTCCTCCTTAAGTACTATGTGGCTGGAGTTGAATTAACCATTGATCATCCAGCCACCTTCTCACAGGCATTTGGCACAGATCGGAATTAACCCCATCCCTGCCAACCACCACCAGCAATATACCAACCACACAATCTACAAGCAGTGCCCTGCCCTTCCACGTTATGGGACCACAATTGGAACCCTGGCTACACGTGAAGAACAATTCTTTAGTTGGTTTCGCAGATGGCTGGCCGGGTGACCAGGAATTGGAGACACAGTACTGTGATGAGTCACAACTGCTCTCCTTATCATCAAACAAATCTAAACTTTAAATAAGAAATGCAACGGCACGACGGCCAAGAAAGCAAACGTACACAAAATAAAACAATTACCGTGTTATTTACCAAAATAAACCAATTCAGAAGTCCCACACCAGGGGGCTCCAGCCCTGGTCCTGGAGAGCTTCTGTGGGTGCTGGTTTTCGTTTCAACCAATCTCTCAGTTACTTAATTGAACCAGTTATTGGCTTAATTAGTCAGGATGAGCAGGTGTTCCAGAGCAGGTGTTCCAGATCCCCGAGTTTCAATCTGCATAGTTTTATATATTATACAGCAACACCAAACACGATTCAGACAGCACCCCTGAGTTTCAATCTGCATAGTTTTATATATTATACAGCAACACCAAACACGATTCAGACAGCCCCCCTGAGCTTCAATCTGCATAGTTTTATATATTATACAGCAACACCAAACACGATTCAGACAGCCCCCCTGAGCTTCAATCTGCATAGTTTTATATATTATACAGCAACACCAAACACGATTCAGACAGCCCCCCTGAGCTTCAATCTGCATAGTTTTATATATTATACAGCAACACCAAACACGATTCAGACACCCCCCTGAGTTTCAATCTGCATAGTTTTATATATTATACAGCAACACCAAACACGATTCAGACACCCCCCTGAGCTTCAATCTGCATAGTTTTATATATTATACAGCAACACCAAACACGATTCAGACAGCACCCCTGAGCTTCAATCTGCATAGTTTTATATATTATACAGCAACACCAAACACGATTCAGACAGCCCCCCTGAGCTTCAATCTGCATAGTTTTATATATTATACAGCAACACCAAACACGATTCAGACACCCCCCTGAGTTTCAATCTGCATAGTTTTATATATTATACAGCAACACCAAACACGATTCAGACACCCCCCTGAGCTTCAATCTGCATAGTTTTATATATTATACAGCAACACCAAACACGATTCAGACAGCACCCCTGAGCTTCAATCTGCATAGTTTTATATATTATACAGCAACACCAAACACGATTCAGACAGCACCCCTGAGCTTCAATCTGCATAGTTTTATATATTATACAGCAACACCAAACACGATTCAGACAGCACCCCTGAGTTTCAATCTGCATAGTTTTATATATTATACTGCAATACCAAACACGATTCAGACACCCCCCTGAGCTTCAATCTGCATAGTTTTATATATTATACTGCAATACCAAACACGATTCGGACCTTTGAATTTACTTTAGAGTTCCCAATACTGAGGGTCTTTAATTGGGAAGCAACAGTGTATGACACACCAAGCAAGGAGGCAGAGACAAAATTGAATTTTCAAAAAAATTGTTTAATTATTTAAAAAAAAAAAAAACAACTATTAAATACTGGAGTAGAATTATTGTGCAAAATTCAGCAATAACAATCAATAAATGGTTACTAGAGTTAAAAGGGATCTGTGAGTCATGGCAGTGACAAGGGGAGGTGGGAAAGTGGGTGTGTGGACTTTCCCCCTCTCTGAATGGCTGAGAGGCGAGTCTTGGGAGATTGCTAGCCCTATATAAAAAATGCTCTGCTGTTTCCTCAGGTCTGCCCTCTTAGATACGCTGTGTGTACGGAAGCTCTGGTCGAGGACCGAGAAACCAGCTGGGAGAAACACGGCAAAGAACAAGGCAGAGGGTGACAGCGGGGAACCCTTGGGCAGACCCCGAAGTATTGTTTAGAGCAGGCAGGGAGCCGCTAGAGTAGGTCGGTGATCAGGGTCGTGCGGGTAGCGGCAACTGGGATAACGCTGCCGAGTGCAGCACCTTTTATTTGTAGTTTTATTATTGTGTTATATTTCCTTGTTCTTTTCGCCTTCTGTTTTCATTATTATTTCTTTGAGCACCTGCGAGTGCGCCTGCAGTGAATTCGTTTACCAACTTTGGTATTTCCGTGGTGCTGTCTATCTAGTGATTTGCGTTACTGGGACCAGCTGATTCCCCCCCTTCTCTTTGCGATCAGAGAGGTTCCCCAGGCTTCCACTGGGTTTTCACTATTCCAGCTGCTGTATGGGCGGAGACCCCGGGGCGTGCTCGATCTGGTCAGAGAGATGTGGGAGGAGCAGAAGGACAATTCAACCAATACCGTCCAGTATGTGTTGGACCTGTGCAAGCGTCTTGAGACTGTTGGGAAATGGGCGCATGACAATTTGCAGCAGGCACAGCACAAACAGGAGACACAGTATAACCGAGGAGCCCGGTTGCGCACATTTCAGCCGGGGGATAATGTACTTCTATTATTACCCAACTCTGAGTCAAAACTCTTGGATAAGTGGCAAGGACCCTTTTAGGTTACACGCCAGGTTGGGAAGGTGGACTATGAGATCTGTCAGACGGAGCGATGGAGAGAGAAACATATTTATCATATCAACCTTTTAAAGCCTTGGTTGCAACCAGAGGCGTTGTTACTGGCGCATGCAGATGATGTCACGGACCTGGGACCTGATCTTTCTGTGTTGGCAAGATAAGGATCGGTTCAGATTGCTGAGAATCTGACACCAATGCAGAAATGTCAGGCTCACAGTCTGGTGGTGAAGTTTCCTGACGTGTTCTCTTCAGTCCCGGGGCAGACTCGAGTAGCCCATCATCACATTGACTTTGAGCGTGGGACGTTAGTTCACCAGAGGTCGTACCGTATACCTGAACGTAAAAGACAGGTAATAAAAGCGGAAATTGAT
>NC_054587.1:1860093-1907593 GCF_017654505.1 Polyodon spathula
AAAGAGTCCAGCCTGAGGAAATTGGTCATCCCTTTGAACCCCGGAGCAGGATACTGGATTATAACCCTGTGGGATGGGGATCAGTACTGAGCATGGACCTCACCATGGACACGACTCACCTTGGAGAAAAATAACCAGAAGATCAGTTCAGCTGGACAGTGACCCGTTTCAGCCTGGCCAGGGGTGGGGGGGGGGGGGGGGGGGGGGAGGGTTCACTCTTTGATGCAGTGACCTCTAAAGGTGTAAAGATGAGGAAAAAACCCATCTCCGACTTTATACAAGAGAGACTTCCTTCACTATTTTCTCTGTTTCAGATGTTGAAAATTGTGTTCACTTTTTGATGCCAGTGATATGAGAAAACCCATCTACACTTTTAAAGAGAGATTTACTGGGAGGATGTTTCCAAATTTCTGGACTGGCTGTTCTGCCCCTCTCAGAATGTGTCCTGTGAAGGAAGTTATAAAAGTAGACTAGCCAGACAACAGGGATGTATAATAATAATAATAATAACGTGAACCTCCTCTCCTCTTTCTCCCCTCCTCTCTCTCCTCTTTTCTGCTCTCTCTCCTCTTCTCTCTCCTCTTCTTCTCTCTTCTGCTCTCTCTCCTCTTCTCTCTCTCTCTCTCCTCTCTCCCTCTTCTCTCTCTCTCTCCCTCCAGTCTCCCCTCTTCTCTCTCTCCCCTCTCCTCTCTTCTATCTCTCTCCTCTCTTCTGCTCTCTCTCTCCTCTTCTCTCTCTCCCCTCCTCTCTGCTCTTTTCTGCTCTCTCCCCTCTTCTCTCTCTCCCCTCCTCTCTTCTCTCTCTACTCTGTGGTTTCTGTGCTGTGTTTAAATTATTGGGTTGGGTTAACTATGTCAACTCCTATTAAGATTGATAAGAATTAAATTGAGGTGTTTTTGAAGTAACAGTTTTATTTCAGCTAATAGCAAGATTACAAAGCATTGATAAACATTTACAATGCTCAGGGTAAAGCTACAGGCTATTAAAATAGAAATGGTTAATCTAAATCAGCCTGTCAGTGGCATCATCCATCCTCCATCCCAGCAATATAATTGCCACGTCTGCACATTCACAATCAGAGCTCTATATATCAATGTATGTATATCAACAGCGTGTAGAATAAGAACTGACAATGAAGAGTTTAATGGAAATTGATAAGTGTTTCTCCTGACATACGTAAAAATGTGACAGAGTGGTGGATGGATGTATCGACACACAGACACCCCCCTATATACCCACAATCCGATACTCTCAATATCTTGTGCTAAATAATGTTAATAGCCAGTGTCATGCCAATGGGATCGGCTCTTCTCTAGATAATGTTAATAGCCAGTGTCATGCCAATGGGATCGGCTCTTCTCTAGATGATGTTAATAGCCAGTGTCATGCCAATGGGATCGGCTCTTCTCTAGATGATGTTAATAGCCAGTGTCATGCCAATGGGATCGGCTCTTCTCTAGATGATGTTAATAGCCAGTGTCATGCCAATGGGATCGGCTCTTCTCTAGATGATGTTAATAGCCAGTGTCATGCCAATGGGATCGGCTCTTCTCTAGATAATGTTAATAGCCAGTGTCATGCCAATGGGATCAGCTCTTCTCTAGATAATGTTAATAGCCAGTGTCATGCCAATGGGATCGGCTCTTCTCTAGATAATGTTAATAGCCAGTGTCATGACAATGGGATCAGCTCTTCTCTAGATAATGTTAATAGCCAGTGTCATGCCAATGGGATCGGCTCTTCTCTAGATAATGTTAATAGCCAGTGTCATGCCAATGGGATCAGCTCTTCTCTAGATAATGTTAATAGCCAGTGTCATGCCAATGGGATCGGCTCTTCTCTAGATAATGTTAATAGCCAGTGTCATGCCAATGGGATCGGCTCTTCTCTAGATAATGTTAATAGCCAGTGTCATGCCAATGGGATCAGCTCTTCTCTAGATAATGTTAATAGCCAGTGTCATGCCAATGGGATCAGCTCTTCTCTAGATAATGTTAATAGCCAGTGTCATGCCAATGGGATCAGCTCTTCTCTAGATAATGTTAATAGCCAGTGTCATGACAATGGGATCAGCTCTTCTCTAGATAATGTTAATAGCCAGTGTCATGCCAATGGGATCGGCTCTTCTCTAGATAATGTTAATAGCCAGTGTCATGCCAATGGGATCGGCTCTTCTCTAGATGATGTTAATAGCCAGTATCATGCCAATGGGATCGGCTCTTCTCTAGATAATGTTAATAGCCAGTGTCGTGCCAATGGGATCGGCTCTTCTTCAGATATATGTTGAAATGTGTGAAGTGTGACAGACAGGCAGACAGATGTACAGACAAACAGACAGACACCCCCCTTTATCCCCAGAATCCCCTGTATCCAACATCTCCTTCTTGATTAGCTGCCTCTGTCGCTCACTGCTCTATGATTGGCTCTCTTCTCACAGCTGTAACCTCTGATTGGCCGGCAGGGCTTCCTGTTCCAGGTCCAATAGGAAGGCTCGGATCCTCTGCACTTCCTGCTGCAGCTCCTGCGACTTGATTGGCTCTCCCAACCCCAGCCGAGACACCTCATTAGGCAGGATCAGAGGGGGGTGATCCAGGAAACTCTCGAAGATATCTGATTGGGTAAGAGGAGAGAGGAGAGGAGAGGAGAGAGAGGGGAGAGAACTTGAACTATCTTTATGACTGTAAAAGTTTGATCTTCAGAAAATTAAAAAATTAGGGTCAAACTGTTTGCAAAAAAAAAAATATTGAGAGTGTCTTAACATTTCACACACAAGTGAAGAAAATTAAAAATAATAGCAGGTTAGACCATATTGCAAAAAGCATGGAATCCATCTAGAGAGGTCATGCTCACATTATACAAAGCCCTAGTCAGACTCCACCTAGAATACAGTGGGCAGTTTTGGTCACCTCACTACAAGAAAGACAGCATTGCACTGGAGAAGGTACAGAGACGAGCAGCCAGGCTGATCCCACATGAACTGTGAGGACAGGCTCAAAGAATTAAATCTGCTCGGGCAAAAGAAAAGAAGGGAAAGAGGGGACTTGATTGAAGTCTTTAAAATCATAAATGGTACAACGTTAACCCAAGAGACGGCTTCAAGTTTAGCACAGAGAGAAGAACAAGAGAGCACAGAGGAAGCTGAGTAGCATTTAGAGCAGAAGGTGGGAAGCACTTTGTGTCACAAATAATTATAAATGCATGGAATAGCCTAGCAGGTGAAGTAATAGGATCTACAACACTGGGAACATTAAAAAAAGACTGGATTCTCTGCTTTTAAATGAGTTCCCCCAGTAGGGGAGAATGTTGTGCTAACAAGGGGCGAGCCTCGATGGGCCAAATGACCTTTTCTTGTTCCCAAACGTTTCATATTGTAGCGTGCCCGGGGTCACGGGTCACGGCTGGTAGGTGTTGCAATCTGTGCTCTTCTGTACAGCGGTATCAGAGCCATGCGTCGGAGCGGGAGGTCCCAGGTTCGCGTCCCTCCGCCTGTGAGAAGCCCCTCCTTGCAGAAACCAAGGTTCGCCACAATATTATTGAATTTACTTTGAAGACATTCATCAGAATGGGGCATGGCCGACCTGAGCTCAGATTGGAATCTTCAGGGGGCTGCCAGGAAGTGGGCGGTTCCCTGCCGGCTCCCAGCCTATAGTGTCGCAGCAGGTGATTCAGCTGGGCGGGGCTTAGTAAGGGGTACTCCTCCTGGAGAGAAGACCAGCTAGACTGAAGAGAGAGGAGAGGGAGAGGAGAGAGAAATTTGAATTTGAATTTGAGATAGACAAGAAGGGGGAAGTGATGTCAGAGCCTTACATGTATGAGGCGGGTTTTGGGGATGCACAGGAAGTTGACAGTGATTGACAGCTTGCGGAAGAACTCATTGGCGATGTCACCGAGCCCTGCTCCCTGGAGCCAGTCCAGAACCAGGTCCAGATTCGTCCGGATTTGAACTGCGCGAGACCAGGTGAAGAACGAATCTGAACCAGAACCTGAGAGAGGAAAGAGAGAGGGGCCTTACACAGAGAAAGGACCTACACAGAGAGAAACAGAGACAGAGACACAGAGAGAGGAGTTACACAGAGAGACACAGAGTAGACACTGAGACACAGAGAGGACACAGAACGTTCTCAAATTGTCTCCTGTGCTAACACAGAGAGAGGAAAGAGAGGAGTTACACAGAGACACAGAGACACAGAGACACAAAGAGAGGAGTTACACAGAGAGACAGAGACACTGAGACACAAAGAGAGGAGTTACACAGAGAGACAGAGACACAGAGACACAAAGAGAGGAGTTACACAGAGGACACAGAGACACTGAGACACAGAGACACAAAGAGAGGAGTTACACAGAGAGACATAGAGACACAAAGAGAGGAGTTACACAGAAAGACAGAGACACTGAGACACAAAGAGAGGAGTTACACAGAGAGACATAGAGACACAGAGACACACAGAAAGACAGAGAGACACGATCTACAGAACAGTCTATTGTGACATGAGGAGAGAGAGGGAGAGGTTAGCTCACAGAGTGAGATGTCTCTGTCCACCCACTCTTCACACCTCAACACACTCCCATATCAGTGTACTGACTTCCACACACTGTCAAACTGTGTGTGTTTGTGTGTGTTGGATGTGTTGTGGACTGTGACTGTGGGACTCTACACACTGACACAAAGAAAACGCACACACACACTGACACACACTAAGACAAACACACAATGACACACACTAAGACACACACACACACAAAGAAACACACACACTCACCTCTCTCCATGAGTGTATTGAACAGCGAGGTGTTGCTGAAGAACAGCAGGTACCCGAAAGTCTGAGAGACGAGGTCGGGGTGCAGTTGACAGGCCCGCGTCAGCTCCAGCGTTGACAGGTACACCTCCAGCACCCGGGCCACGCCCCCTGGCATCAGGGACAGGTCAGGGGTCAGGGGCGAAGGGTCCAGGGGAAGAGCGGAGGGAGAAGGCAGGGAGAAGGGGTTTGAATCCAGCAGAGCTGGGAGAGCAGAGTACAGAGTCTGAGAGAGAGGAGGAGAAAAGGCAAGGGAGGGAGAGGGAGGAGGGAGAGAAGAGAGGGAGGGGGAGTGAGGAGAGGAGGAGAAAGGGCAAGGGAGGGAGAGGGAGGAGGGAGAGAAGAGAGGAAGGGGGGTGAGGAGGAGGAAAAAGGGGAAGGGAAGGAGAGGGAGGAGGGAGGGATGAGAGGGAAGAGGAGTGAGGAGAGGAGGAGAAAGGGCAAGGGAGGGAGAGGGAGGAGGGAGGGGGAGTGAGGAGAGGAGGAGAAAGGGCAAGGGAGCTCCTCCCTCTCCGAGCTCCTATCTGGGAGGGGGAGTGAGGAGGAGGAGAAAGGGCAAGGGAGTGAGAGGGAGAGGGAGTGAGGAAAGGAGAAAGGGCAAGGGAGGGAGAGGGAGGGGGAGTGAGGAGAGGAGAAAGGGCAAGGGAAGGAGAGGGAGGAGGGAGGGATGAGAGGGAAGAGGAGTGAGGAGAGGAGGAGAAGAGGAGGAAGGAGAGAGGGGGAGGGAGAGGAGGGAAGAGAGATAGAGAGTTAGATAGGATCATTCCTATAATAATAGTGTGGCAGGGCAGTAGCCCTGCATAAGGAGTTCAAGTTTTGTTTGTGTTTTGTTTATATTTTATATCAGTAATTGTCATTCCCTACTATGCAGCTCAGGTGCTCAGCAAGGACGCACTGACAGCCAATTGACTGAGGGGGGCGCGGTCAGGGTTGGGTTGACCAGGAGTCCCCGATTGGCTGGAGGGGTGGATCCAGAGGAGCTCCCAAACACTGAACGCCCGCTCTCCTCCTCCTAACCGTCTCTACAGCACGCCGGCTGTGTGTTTCCAGGTCTGGCTAATCAGAATTTGGCTCAAGCGCGTGATCAGTGACGGCATCGCCTAGCCTGAAACGTGAGAGCGAAATTAACCAAGACCGTGGACAGCAGCAGCAAGTCAGCGTGTGTGTGACTCGGACCGTCAGGACTGAGATCGCGAGAACGTGATCCGGGACTTCTTGTGTTTATAGTTGATGGGCCAATAATATAGCAAGGGTTCAGTGCAGCCTTTTAACAGCAGGACCCTGCTTATAGCGCCTTGCTTTTTGCGCGCAGTATGGGTTTCTCTTAACACGTAGCATTTTAGCTAATTCACCACTGTTTAGTGCATGAAGCCCTGAGTGTTTTCTCCCGCTCAAGGTATTCCATTGTTGGTACCCTAGTGGCGTCCACACTGCATTGTGTGATTATAAATAAATGTGCGCACCTGTGTGGCGTGGCAATGTAAAATAACTGTCTCTGTGTCCTGGCCCAGTGATCACCCACAACCCCAGAAAGAACCCTTTCACAAGTGGTTCGCCTCTGCTGTAGTTCAGACATGATCCTGAGAGCTCCATTGAAGCCACAGGGTCTGCTTTAAACTTTTTGAAAAGGTCTCCACGATGTGACGAGCGAAACAGGAGAGGAGAGAGCGAAGAGAAAGGAGAGATGAGAGAGAAGACAGGAGAGAGTAGCAGAGACAGACGAGAGAGGAAAAAGAAGAGAGAGCAGGGAGTTTATATAGAACGTTTTATTTTAAAACTTTAAGACAGGCAGTGATGTCACCAGTGAGCACGGGCTGACCTTGGTGAGGTAATAGACGCACTGCTGGAACGTGTACATGATGACATCATCAAGCAGCGCCAGCGCCTCAGAGCTTGTCTCCAGGTCAGCTGACACGTCACTCAAATCTGCAGCGGGAAAAAACAAAACAAAACCAAAAAAAAGCCACTTATAGAGCTCTCAAGATTCTTGTGACACATGATACGACGTATTATCCGGCAGTCTGAAATCTATGTCGTTCTCAGGCAACACTGTGACTAGGCTGTATAATAGGAAAGAAGATTAGATATGCAGACAGGCAGGCAGGCAAACAGACAGGCAGGCAGACAGGCAGGCAGACAGGCAGGCAGGCAGGCAGACAGGCCCACGGCAGACAGACAGGGCAAACCGACAGGCAGGCAGGCAGGCAGACAAGACAGGCAGGCTCACAGGCAGGCAGAGACAGGCAGAGCAGGCAGGCAGGCAGGCAGGCAGGCAGGCAGGGCAAAAACAGGAACAGGCAAACAGACAGGCAGGCGGAGGCAGGCAGTCTGTTCCAGGTCAGGCACGCCCAGTCAGTTTGTATGTCAGAAAGGCAGGCCGGCAGGCAGGCCGGAAAACAGGCAGGCAGACAGCCAGGCAGGCAGAGACAGGCAGGCAAACAGGCAGGCAGGCAGGCAGGCAGGCAGGCAGACAGACAGGCAGACAGGCAGGCAGGCAGGCAGGCAGAGACAGGCAGGCAGGCAAACAGGCAGGCAGGCAGGCAGGCAGGCAGGCAGGCAGACAGGCAGGCAGCAGGCAGGCTGCAGCCGTATCTGTCAGTCCGCCAGTGCAGGCAGGCAGGCAGGCAGGCAGGCAGAGACAGGCAGGCAGGCAGGCAGGCAGACAGGCAGGCAGGCAGGCAGGACAGGCAGGCAGGCAGGCAGGCAGGCAGGGAGGCAGGCAGGCAGGCAGGCAGGTCAGGCACAGGCAGGCAGGCAGACAGGCAGGCAGGCAGACAGGCAGGGAGGCAGGCAGGCAGACAGACAGACAGGCAGGCAGAGACAGGCAGGCAGGCAGGCAGGCAGGCAGGCAGGCGCACCGGCCAGCAGACCGGCAGGCGCAGGAGGCAGAAAGGCAGACAGCGTAAGGCAGCCGGCAGGCAGGCGGCAGGGCAACGGCCACAGTCCGGCAGGCAGGCACGGCCGTACGGACAGGTAGGCGTACGGCCGTCCAGACAGGCAGGCAGGCAGGCAGGCAGGCAGGCAAACAGACAGGTCACAGGGCAGGCAGGCAGGCAAACAGGACAGGCAGGCAGGCAGGCAGGCAGGCAGAGGCAGGCAGGCAAGACGACAGGCAGGCAGGCAGGCAGGCAAACAGACAGGCAGGCAGGCAGGCAGAGACAGGCAGGCAGGCAGGCAGGCAGGCAGGCAGGCAGGCAGGCAGACAGGCAGACAGGCAGGCAGGCAGGCAGGCAGGCAGGGAGGCAGGCAGGCAGGCAGGCAGGCAGACAGCAGGCAACTAGGCTAGAGGCCGGCAGGCAGAGATGCAGGCAGGCAGCAGGCAGGGCAGGCATGACGCGCTGGCAGGCAAGAGGCCCAGGCAGGGCAGCGCAGAGACAGGCCAGGCAGAGACAGGCAGCGCAGGGCAGGCAGGGACGGCAGGCAGGGGCAGGCAGGCAGGGAAGGGCAGGCAGGGTAGGCAGGGAGGACAGGGGAGGCAGGCAGGCAGGCAGGCAGGCAGGCAGGCAGGCAGGCAGAGACAGGCAGGCAGGAGGGCAGGGAGGCAGGGAGGCAGGCAGGCAGGCAGGCAGGCAGGCAGGCAGGGAGGCAGGCAGGGAGGCAGGGAGGGAGGCAGGCAGGCAGGCAGGCAGGCAGGCAGGCAGGCAGGCAGGCAGGCAGGCAGGCAGGCAGGCAAACAGACAGACAGGCAGGCAGGCAGGCAGGCAGGCAGGCAGGCAGGCAGGCAGGCAGGCAGGCAGGCAAACAGACAGGAGAGGCAGGGCAGGCAGGCAGGCAGGCAGGTCCCGTTAGGGCAAGGACAGGCAGGTTGTCACAGACAGGTTAGACAGGCAGGCAGGCAGGCAGGCAGGCAGAGGCAGGCAGGCAGGTAGGCAGGGAGGCAGGCAGGCAGGCAGACAGACAGACAGGCAGGCAGGCAGGCAGGCAGGCAGGATGGCAGGCAGAGGCGGCCGGCCAGGTAGGCAGGCAGGCAGGCAGGCAGGCAGGCAGGCAGGCAGGCAGGCAGGCAGGCAGGCAGGCAGGAAGGCCAGGAGGGCAGGCAGGCAGGCTAGGACAGGGCAGCAGGCAGATGTCAGGCCGGCAGGCGTAGGCAGAGCAGTAGGCAGGCAGGCAGGTAGGTAGGCAGGCAGGCAGGCAGAGCACAGGGGCAGGCAGGGAGGCAGGCAGGCAGGCAAGCAGAGACAGGCAGGCAGGTAGGCAGGGAAGCAGGCAGGCAGGCAGGCATGCTTTGTTTTCTCTCAGACACACACACACACTAATGAAGCCTCACTCTCAAACTCCAGGTCTCGCTCCATGTCCTCAACTTTGACCTGGATGTAGTTCAGCAGCTCAGTGGCATTGGACATCCAGAACATGAGGGGTCGGAGTTCAGAGGTCAGGGCCTCTATGCTGAGCTCACTCACATCGCTCTTCTCCTGACTGTGGACATAAACTTTATCCAGTGATAATCTTTCATTTCAGTTTTTAGAAAATGCCTCAAACTGTTTATGTAAACTCTAGAGGACCCTCTTCGCCTGTCTGTTATAAATAACTACAGCTCCCATCATCCTTCGCTGTCATTCATTCAGACTCTACTTGCTGATCGCTCAGTCCTGATCATTTCAGTATTTAAGGGGGTCCGACAGGGGTCAGAGCCCTTAGAAGAGTTCACACATAAAATTTGCACACTAAAGTCTCCTACCCATTTGTTTACCTGTTTTTTAATACCAGACCTCTCTGTGCTTTACAATGCTTCCCTGTGCTTTACCAGACCTCTCTGTGCTTTCGAATGCTTCCCTATGCTTTACCAGACCTCTCTGTGCTTTACAATGCTTCCATGTGCTTTACCAGACATCTCTGTGCTTTACAATGCTTCCCTATAATTTACCAGACCTCTCTGTGTTTTACAATGCTTCCATATGTTTTACCAGACCTCTCTGTGCTTTACAATGCTTCCCTGTGCTTTACCAGACCTCTCTGTGCTTTACAATGCTTCCCTATGCTTTACCAGACCTCTCTGTGCTTTACAATGCTTCCCTATGCTTTACCAGACCTCTCTGTGCTTTACAATGCTTCCCTATGCTTTACCAGACCTCTCTGTGCTTTACAATGCTTCCCTATGCTTTACCAGACCCCTCTGTACTTTACAATGCTTCCCTATGCTTTACCAGACCTCTCTGTGCTTTACAATGCTTCCCTATGCTTTACCAGACCTCTCTGTGCTTTACAATGCTTCCCTGTGCTTTACCAGACCTCTCTGTGCTTTACAATGCTTCCCTATGCTTTACCATACCTCTCTGTGCTTTACAATGCTTGTCCTATGCTTTACCATACCTCTCTGTGCTTTACAATGCTTCCCTATGCTTTACCATACCTCTCTGTGCTTTACAATGCTTCCCTATGGTTTACCAGACCTCTCTGTGCTTTACAATGCTTCCCTGTGCTTTACCAGACCCTCTCTGTGCTTTACAATGCTTCCCTATGCTTTACCAGACCTCTCTGTGCTTTACAGTGCTTCCCTATGCTTTACCAGACCTCTCTGTGCTTTACAATGCTTCCCTATGCTTTACCAGACCTCTCTGCGCTTTACAATGCTTCCCTGTGCTTTACCAGACCTCTCTGTGCTTTACAATGCTTCCCTATGCTTTACCAGACCTCTCTGTGCTTTACAATGCTTCCCTGTGCTTTACCAGACCTCTCTGTGCTTTACAATGCTTCCCTATGCTTTACTTTTTTACACTGTGCTGTGCTTTCACTGTAGGACAATTTTATAAGGGTTAGTTTATCATGGTTTATGTTTGGTTTTTTTATATGCTTTACCTTACCTCTCTGTGGTTTACCACGCTGCCACTGTGCTGTATCACACTTGCTGTGTTGTTACTAATGCACTCTCTGATCTAAGACACTGTCTTTAAAGATACTCACTTCTCTGGTTGCTTGTCTCCAATCTCTTTGATTTTGTCCTGGAGAGGAGGGAGAGAGAGAATGTAAGAGAGGGAGTGTGGGAGAGAGGAGAGAGGAGAGAGGAGAGAGAGGAGAGAGAACAAATTAAGGGAACATAAGAACATAAGAAAATTTACAAACGGGAGGAGGCCATTCGGCCCATCTTGCTCGTTTGGTTGTTAGTAGCTTATTGATCCCAAAATCTCATCAAGCAGCTTCTTGAAGGTTCCCAGGGTGTCAGCTTCAACAACATTACTGGGGAGTTGATTCCAGACCCTCACGATTCTCTGTGTAAAAAGTGTCTCCTATTTTCTGTTCTGAATGCCCCTTTTTCTAAACTCCATTTGTGACCCCTGGTCCTTGTTTCTTTTTTCAGGCTGAAAAAGTCCCTTGGGTCGACACTGTCAATACCTTTTAGAATTTTGAATGCTTGAATTAGGTCGCCACGTAGTCTTCTTTGTTCAAGACTGAACAGATTCAATTCTTTTAGCCTGTCTGCATATGACATGCCTTTCAAGCCCGGAATAATTCTGGTCGCTCTTCTTTGCACTCTTTCTAGAGCAGCAATATCTTTTTTTTAGCGAGGTGACCAGAACTGCACACAATATTCAAGATGAGGTCTTACTAGTGCATTGTTCAATTTTAACATTACTTCCCTTGATTTAAATTCAACACTTTTCACAATGTATCCGAGCATCTTGTTAGCCTTTTTTATAGCTTCCCCACATTGTCTAGATGAAGACATTTCTGAGTCAACAAAAACTCCTAGGTCTTTTTCATAGATTCCTTCTCCAATTTCAATATCTCCCATATGATATTTATAATGTACATTTTTATTTCCTGCGTGCAGTACCTTACACTTTTCTCTATTAAATGTCATTTGCCATGTGTCTGCCCAGTTCTGAATCTTGTCTAGATCATTTTGAATGTCCTTTGCTGCTGCAACAGTGTTTGCCACTCCTCCTACTTTGTGTCTTCTGCAAATTTAACAAGTTTGCTTACTATACCAGAATCTAAATCATTAATATAGATTAGAAATAGCAGAGGACCTCCACTAGTTTAGTCAGGAGAAAGGAGAGAGGAGAGAGGAGAGAGAGGAAAGAGGAGAGAGGAAAGAGGAGAGAGAGGAAAGAGGAGAGAGGAAAGAGGAAAGAGGAGAGAGGAAAGAGGAAAGAGGAGAGAGGAGAGAGAAGAGAGAGGTGCGAGAGGAGAAAGATGAGAGAGGAAAGAGAGGAGAGAAGAGAGAAGAGAGAAGAGAGAAGAGAGGAGAGAAGAGAGAGGAGAGAGGAGAAAGGAGAGAGGGTGATTTTATACAAGCAACACGGAGCAGACAGACTCAGTGTGGTCTGGTGCAGTCAGTAGGATTTATAGAAATGATGGCAGTGCAGACAGACAGAGATTTACACACAGGAGACACAGGACAGAGACACGACACCTTAAACACACAAAAACACACTGACACACGCTCACAGACACATGCAAACAGACATTCTCTTCAACCCAGACACACACACTGACACACACTCTATCACAAAGATACTCAGACACTCTTTTACCCACACAGACACTCGCTCTCAGACAGACACAGACTCACCCACACCAGTCCCTTCACCAAATTGGCTGTTTTGAGCAGCAGGGCTGGCAGGTGGGCGGGGTCCAGGTGTTTGGAGGCGTGGTCTATGCAGAGTGACAGCAGGAAGGCAGGAGCCAGAGCCCCGGTCCCTGAGTCAGGTGACCCGTTCTTCTCAACAATCTCCTGACAGAGAACAAAATCAACAGAATGAAATCCACAGAATGAAATCCACAGAATTAAATCCACAGAATTAAATCAACAGACAAAATCAACAATTGAAATCAACAGAATGAAATCCACAGACAAAATCCACAGAATTAAATCCACAGACAAAATCAACAGAATGAAATTCACAGACAAAATCAACAGAATGAAATTCACAGACAAAACCAACAGAATGAAATTCACAGACAAAATCAACAATTGAAATCAACAGAATTAAATCCACAGACAAAATCAACAGAATGAAACCCACAGACAAAATCAGCAGAATGAAATCCACAGACAAAAATCAACAGAAAGAAATTCACAGACAAAATCAGCAGAATGAAATCCACAGACAAAAATCAACAATTGAAATCAACAGAATTCAATCCACAGACAAAATCAACAGAATGAAATTCACAGACAAAATCAACAGAATGAAATTCACAGACAGAATCAACAATTGAAATCAACAGAATTAAATCCACAGACAAAATCAACAGAATGAAATCCACAGACAAAATCAACAGAATTAAATCCACAGACAAAAATCAACAATTGAAATCAACAGAATTCAATCCACAGACGAACTCAACAGAATGAAATCCACAGAATTAATCTTCAGTTGCTGATGAACAGGGTTGTATTTTTTTCACAGTTATCATGATTTCAGTGAAATCTGCCCATTGTGAATTATGCAGTTATCTGGGAAAATCCCCATGTTTGAAAGAATAGGGTAAATGCATATATTTCTATATTTCTGAAAATAAGTGCAGCAACGTTTGCATTCAGGAACCTGGCAGCTGGTTTAGTCTGCTTCCTTCCTGTAAACGATGAAACACATTGCGGAGAGCCGCATGACTTGTTCTGGTTCAGCTTGGCTTTGGGTAACTGTCAGCACATGTCGAATAAGAATGTGGCTTTCTAAACACATGAATGAATGGTCCTCAAGGCGATAGTCGTATTTCGTCTTAGGATAATATAAAAATCTCTATATTGTTTTAGCTAGAACTCCCATCATTTGTTCCAATCATGCTTGCTTGTTTTATGTTGTCCTCATTAAACAAGTGACTGGTGAGACTGAACGGGAATAAGAATTTGACCCCGTGTTTTTCGACTGTGTTTATATAGCATTTGCTAACGCAGTTGAACCGGAAGTAGTATTTTGCTGGATAAAACCACTTAAATGCTCATTACTTATTCATTTAGAACCGCAGCAAATGTGATCCGCAATACGTCACGACAGCCCCCCTCACCCCAAGCATGTGGGAGCTGCTATAACTCTAGGGCAGTGCATCAGGACTAGAAAGAAAAATGCAGTCCTTCTTCCTTCATGATAAGATCTGGTACCTTTGTGTTTACAAATGAACCCCAGGATATTTCTTTAAAAGGAAGCAGACAGACAGAGCGACAGACAAACCGACACATATACAGAGAACCAGACAGACACACAGACCCAGACAAAGAGGCAGACACACGGACTCACGCACAAACATACACACTCACACACACACTCTAACACACAGACACTCGCACACACACAGTGCGGTTTTACCCTGAGTAGCTGTTCCTCGTGTGCTGTGCTGTATCTCAGCACTGGCTGTGTGCAGGTCAGGTACTCCCTCAAGAGAGCCTGCCTCTCTGCCTGCGATCGACCGCACGCCTGGCAGCACAGCGCCCCTACGAGGCTGGGAGAAGACCGTGTGGGGGAGAGGAGGGCAGGGAGGAGGGGG
Organism: Polyodon spathula; assembly: GCF_017654505.1. Lineage (NCBI taxonomy): Eukaryota > Metazoa > Chordata > Actinopteri > Acipenseriformes > Polyodontidae > Polyodon > Polyodon spathula. The sequence goes on from NC_054587.1 coordinate 1,874,322, forward strand.
GCCGAGACACAGTGCGGGTCTTTATACAGGAAGAGGAAGTGCTGGCCCAGCCCAAGCACATCCCCCGGCCTCAGCTCCGCCTCCCTCACTAGCTCCACCCCGTTATGAGTCACGACCCCGCCCCTGAAGGGACGGACCAATGTTGTTGAAGGGGCTGAAAGAGAGAAAAGGTGCCTATGCCGTTTAAATAAAGTCTAATAGTAAAAGTGTCCCACAGTAAAAGCACAACAAAGTGTAATAAAGCACAGTGAAAGCAGGGTAAAACACAGAGAGGTCTGCTAAAGCATAGGGAAGCATTGTAAAGCACAGAGAGGTCTGGTAAAGCACAGGGAAGCATTGTAAAGCACAGAGAGGTCTGGTAAAGCACAGGGAAGCATTGTAAAAGCACAGAGAGGTCTGGTAAAGCACAGGGAAAAAGCATAGGGAAGCATTGTAAAGCACAGAGAGGTCTGGTAAAGCATAGGGAAGCATTGTAAAGCACAGAGAGGTCTGGTAAAGCACAGGGAAGCATTGTAAAGCACAGAGAGGTCTGGTAAAGCACAGGGAAGCATTGTAAAGCACAGAGAGGTCTGGTAAAGCATAGGGAAGCATTGTAAAGCACAGAGAGGTCTGGTAAAGCACAGGGAAGCATTGTAAAGCACAGAGAGGTCTGGTAAAGCATAGGGAAGCATTGTAAAGCACAGAGAGGTCTGGTAAAGCATAGGGAAGCATTGTAAAGCACAGAGAGGTTGGTAAAGCATAGGGAAGCATTGTTAAAGCACAGAGAGGTATGGTAAAGCACAGGGAAGCATTGTAAAGCACAGAGAGGTCTGGTAAAGCACAGGGAAGCATTGTAAAGCACAGAGAGGTCTGGTAAAGCATAGGGAAGCATTGTAAAGCACAGAGAGGTCTGGTAAAGCACAGGGAAGCATTGCAAAGCACAGAGAGGTAATGGTAAAGCATAGGGAAGCATTGTAAAGCACAGAGAGATCGGGTAAAGCACAGGGAAGCATTGTAAAGCACAGAGAGGTACTGGTAAAGCACAGGGAAGCATTGTAAAGCACAGAGAGGTCTGGTAAAGCATAGGAAAGCATTGTAAAGCACAGGGAAGCATTATAAAGCACAGAGATGTCTAGTAAAACACAGGGAAGCATTGTAAAGCACAGAGAGGTCTGGTAAAGCACAGGGAAGCATTGTAAAGCACAGAGAGGTCTGGTAAAGCACAGGGAAGCATTGTAAAGCACAGAGAGGTCTGGTAAAGCACAGGGAAGCATTGTAAAGCACAGAGAGGTATGGTAAAGCATAGGGAAGCATTGTAAAGCACAGAGAGGTCTGGTAAAGCACAGGGAAGCATTGCAAAGCACAGAGAGGTCTGGTAAAGCAGAGGGAAGCATGTAAAGCACAGAGAGGTCTGGTAAAGCATAGGGAAGCATTGTAAAGCACAGAGAGGTCTGGTAAAGCACAGGGAAGCATTGTAAAGCACAGAGAGGTTTGTAAAGCACAGAGATGTCTGGTAAAGCACAGGGAAGCATTGTAAAGCACAGAGAGGTCTGGTAAAGCATAGGGAAGCATTGTAAAGCACAGAGAGGTCTGGTAAAGCACAGGGAAGCATTGTAAAGCACAGAGAGGTCTGGTAAAGCACAGGGAAGCATTGCAAAGCACAGAGAGGTATAGTAAAGCATAGGGAAGCATTGTAAAGCACAGAGAGGTATGGTAAAGCATAGGGAAGCATTGTAAAGCACAGAGAGGTCTGGTAAAGCATAGGGGAGCATTGTAAAGCACAGAGAGGTGTGGTAAAGCATAGGGAAGCATTGTAAAGCACAGAGAGGTCTGGTAAAGCATAGGGAAGCATTGTAGAGCACAGAGAGGTCTGGTAAAGCACAGGGAAGCATTGTAAAGCACAGAGAGGTCTGGTAAAGCATAGGGAAGCATTGTAAAGCACAGAGAGGTCTGGTAAAGCATAGGGAAGCATTGTAAAGCACAGAGAGGTCTGGTAAAGCATAGGGAAGCATTGTAAAGCACAGAGAGGTCTGGTAAAGCATAGGGAAGCATTGTAAAGCACAGAGAGGTCTGGTAAAGCATAGGGAAGCATTGTAAAGCACAGAGAGGTCTGGTAAAGCACAGGGAAGCATTGTAAAGCACAGAGAGGTCTGGTAAAGCATAGGGAAGCATTGTAAAGCACAGAGAGGTCTGGTAAAGCACAGGGAAGCATTGCAAAGCACAGAGAGGTCTGGTAAAGCATAGGGAAGCATTGTAAAGCACAGAGAGAGCGTTGTAAAGCACAGGGAAGCATTGTAAAGCACAGAGAGGTCTGGTAAAGCACCTTACTGCATTGCAAAGCACAGAGAGGTCTGGTAAAGCACATAGAGAGCTGGTAAAGCACAGGGAAGCATTATAAAGCACAGAGAGGTCTGGTAAAGCACAGGGAAGCATTGTAAAGCACAGAGAGGTCTGGTAAAAAGCATAGGGAAGCATTGTAAAGCACAGAGAGGTCTGGTAAAGCACAGGGAAGCATTGTAAAGCACAGAGAGGTCTGGTAAAGCACAGGGAAGCATTGTAAAGCACAGAGAGGTCTGGTAAAGCATAGGGAAGCATTGTAAAGCACAGAGAGGTCTGGTAAAGCACAGGGAAGCATTGCAAAGCACAGAGAGGTCTGGTAAAGCACAGGGAAGCATTGTAAAGCACAGAGAGGTCTGGTAAAGCATAGGGAAGCATTGTAAAGCACAGAGAGGTCTGGTAAAGCACAGGGAAGCATTGTAAAGCACAGAGAGGTCTGGTAAAGCACAGAGATGTCTGGTAAAGCACAGGGAAGCATTGTAAAGCACAGAGAGGTCTGGTAAAGCATAGGGAAGCATTGTAAAGCACAGAGAGGTCTGGTAAAGCACAGGGAAGCATTGTAAAGCACAGAGAGGTTGGGTAAAGCACAGGGAAGCATTGCAAAGCACAGAGAGGTATGGTAAAGCATAGGGAAGCATTGTAAAGCACAGAGAGGTCTGGTAAAGCACCGAAGCATTGTAGCACAGAGAGGTCTGGTAAAGCATAGGGAAGCATTGTAAAGACCAGAGAGGTGTGGTAAAGCACTAGGGAAGCATTGTAAAGCGCAGAGAGGTCTAGTAAAGCACAGGGAAGCATTGTAAAGCACAGAGAGGTCTGGTAAAAGCATAGGGAAGCATTGTAAAGCACAGAGAGGTACTGTAAAGCATAGGGACATTGTAAAGCACAGAGAGGTGTGGTAAAGCACAGGGAAGCATTGTAAAGCACAGAGAGGTCTGGTAAAGCACTGAAGCATTGTAAAGCACAGAGAGGTACTGGTAAAGCACAGACAAGCATTGTAAAGCACAGAGAGGTCTGGTAAAGCATAGGGAAGCTGTTGTAAAGAACAGACAGGTATGGTACAGCATAGTTAAGCATAGAAAAGCACAGACACAATACACTCACACACATACACACACACACACACATACACACTTACACCACACACACACACACACACACACACACATACACACACACACACAACACACACACACACACACACACAACACACACACTCACACACACACACACACACACACACACACACACACTCACACACACACTAGACACACACTTACTGCACACACACAGACTACACAGGACACACACACACACACACACACACACACACCTTACACACACACACACACACACACACCCAACACACTGTTACACACACATACACACACACACACACACACACACACACACACAACACACACACACACTGCACACACACACACACACACACACACACACTCACACACACACACACACACAGACACACACACACTGTTACACACCACTACACACACACAACACACACACACACACACACACACTTACACACACACACACACACACAACACACACACACACACAATACACATCACACACAAGGGAGGAGGAGTGTAGAGGAATGCACACACGGGCGGGAGCAGGGAGTGTCGACCCAATCACGCGGGTTTTACTACACACACACACACACACACAGACACTCACACACACACACACACACTCTCACACGGAATGACATGATGTCCTGGAATTGGTGACGAAACACTATCTGTATGCTCTGTCCTGGAATGACGGAAATATCCTGCCAGATCCACCTGTCCTGGAATCGCGCACGACATAGATATGTCGATCTGGAAGACTGCGATATGTGGTGTCAAGTAGTGCGCCGGGATCTGCATTTGTCCCAGGAAATGAGAGACAGATACTCTCATTGTCCCGAATGACCTCACAATACTATCTGCTTGTCCCGGACTCCCGACGGACAATAATGGCTGATTCTGAGTCCGGACTGAAAATGTGACTGTGTTAATGCTCTCTGAGAAACGAAATCTGACGAGGAATATGGCAGAGACTATACCTTACTGCTGTTATACAGACTGCCAGTACCTGTCTCTGCATAGAGGGCATGTCCTCGGAGGGCTGAGTCCCTGCGGACCATTAGGTGCCTGGGAAGGATGTCAGGGGCTGAGAGGAAGGTGTCAACCCTCAGCTTGTCCCTCCTCCTCCTCTCCTTCTCTCTATCGCTCCCCCTCTCCCTCTCCCTCTCCGCTGGGGTCAGAGTGCGCCCAAAAATGTGAGTGTGTCCCGCCATCACATAGAGAACGAAGTCCTGAGAGAAAAAGGCAGAGACAACCTTACTGCTGTTATACAGACTAGACAGGACCTTACTGCTGTTATAGAGAGTAAACAGGGCCTTACTGCTGTTATACAGACTAGACAGGACCTTACTGCTGTTATACAGACTAGACAGGACCTTACTGCTGTTATACAGACTAGACAGGACCTTACTGCTGTTATACAGACTAGACAGGACCTTACTGCTGTTATACAGACTAGACAGGGCCTTACTGCTGTTATACAGACTAGACAGGGCCTTACTGCTGTTATACAGAGTAGACAGGGCCTTACTGCTGTTATATAGATTAGACAGGGCCTTACTGCTGTTATATAGACTAAACAGGACCTTACTGCTGTTATATAGACTAGACAGGGCCTTACTGCTGTTATATAGATTAGACAGGGCCTTACTGCTGTTATACAGAGTAGACAGGGCCTTACTGCTGTTATACAGACTAGACAGGACCTTACTGCTGTTATACAGAATAGACAGGGCCTTACTGCTGTTATACAGACTAGACAGAGGACCTTACTGCTGTTATACAGACTAGACAGGACCTTACTGCTGTTATACAGACTAGACAGGACCTTACTGCTGTTATACAGACTAGACAGGACCTTACTGCTGTTATACAGACTAGACAGGACCTTACTGCTGTTATACAGACTAGACAGGACCTTACTGCTGTTATACAGACTAGACAGGACCTTACTGCTGTTATACAGACTAGACAGGACCTTACTGCTGTTATACAGACTAGACAGTGCCTTACTGCTGTTATACAGACTAGACAGGACCTTACTGCTGTTATACAGACTAGACAGGACCTTACTGCTGTTATACAGACTAGACAGGACCTTACTGCTGTTATACAGACTAGACAGGACCTTACTGCTGTTATACAGACTAGACAGGACCTTACTGCTGTTATACAGACTAGACAGGACCTTACTGCTGTTATACAGACTAGACAGGGCCTTACTGCTGTTATATAGACTAGACAGGACCTTACTGCTGTTATAGAGACTAGACAGGGCCTTACTGCTGTTATATAGACTAGACAGGACCTTACTGCTGTTATATAGACTAGACAGGGCCTTACTGCTGTTATATAGATTAGACAGGGCCTTACTGCTGTTATATAGAGTAGACAGGGCCTTACTGCTGTTATATAGACTAGACAGGGCCTTACTGCTGTTATACAGACTAGACAGGACCTTACTGCTGTTATATAGACTAGACAGGGCCTTACTGCTGTTATATAGATTAGACAGGGCCTTACTGCTGTTATATAGATTAGACAGGGCCTTACTGCTGTTATATAGATTAGACAGGCCTTACTGCTGTTATATAGAGACAGGGCCTTACTGCTGTTATACAGATTAGACAGGGCCTTACTGCTGTTATATAGATTAGACAGGGCCTTACTGCTGTTATACAGACTAGACAGGGCCTTACTGCTGTTATACAGACAGACAGGGCCTTACTGCTGTTATATAGATTAGACAGGGCCTTACTGCTGTTATATAGACTAGACAGGGCCTTACTGCTGTTATATAGACTAGACAGGGCCTTACTGCTGTTATATAGACTAGACAGGACCTTACTGCTGTTATATAGACTAGACAGGGCCTTACTGCTGTTATATAGACTAGACAGGGCCTTACTGCTGTTATATAGAGTAGACAGGGCCTTACTGCTGTTATATAGATTAGACAGGGCCTTACTGCTGTTATATAGATTAGACAGGGCCTTACTGCTGTTATATAGATTAGACAGGGCCTTACTGCTGTTATATAGATTAGACAGGGCCTTACTGCTGTTATATAGACTAGACAGGGCCTTACTGCTGTTATACAGACTAGACAGGACCTTACTGCTGTTATATAGACTAGACAGGACCTTACTGCTGTTATATAGACTAGACAGGACCTTACTGCTGTTATATAGACTAGACAGGACCTTACTGCTGTTATACAGACTAGACAGGACCTTACTGCTGTTATATAGACTAGACAGGACCTTACTGCTGTTATACAGACTAGACAGGACCTTACTGCTGTTATACAGACTAGACAGGGCCTTACTGCTGTTATACAGACTAGACAGGACCTTACTGCTGTTATATAGACTAGACAGGGCCTTACTGCTGTTATATAGACTAGACAGGGCCTTACTGCTGTTATATAGACTAGACAGGACCTTACTGCTGTTATATAGACTAGACAGGACCTTACTGCTGTTATACAGACTAGACAGGACCTTACTGCTGTTATATAGACTAGACAGGGCCTTACTGCTGTTATATAGACTAGACAGGACCTTACTGCTGTTATACAGACTAGACAGGACCTTACTGCTGTTATACAGACTAGACAGGACCTTACTGCTGTTATACAGACTAGACAGGACCTTACTGCTGTTATACAGACTAGACAGGACCTTACTGCTGTTATACAGACTAGACAGGGCCTTACTGCTGTTATATAGACTAGACAGGACCTTACTGCTGTTATACAGACTAGACAGGACCTTACTGCTGTTATACAGACTAGACAGGACCTTACTGCTGTTATACAGACTAGACAGGACCTTACTGCTGTTATATAGACTAGACAGGACCTTACTGCTGTTATACAGACTAGACAGGACCTTACTGCTGTTATACAGACTAGACAGGACCTTACTGCTGTTATACAGACTAGACAGGACCTTACTGCTGTTATATAGACTAGACAGGACCTTACTGCTGTTATACAGACTAGACAGGACCTTACTGCTGTTATATAGACTAGACAGGACCTTACTGCTGTTATACAGACTAGACAGGACCTTACTGCTGTTATATAGACTAGACAGGACCTTACTGTTGTTATACAGACTAGACAGGACCTTACTGCTGTTATATAGACTAGACAGGACCTTACTGCTGTTATACAGACTAGACAGGACCTTACTGCTGTTATACAGACTAGACAGGACCTTACTGCTGTTATACAGACTAGACAGGACCTTACTGCTGTTATATAGACTAGACAGGACCTTACTGCTGTTATATAGACTAGACAGGACCTTACTGCTGTTATACAGACTAGACAGGACCTTACTGCTGTTATATAGACTAGACAGGACCTTACTGCTGTTATATAGACTAGACAGGACCTTACTGCTGTTATATAGACTAGACAGGACCTTACTGCTGTTATACAGACTAGACAGGACCTTACTGCTGTTATACAGACTAGACAGGACCTTACTGCTGTTATACAGACTAGACAGGACCTTACTGCTGTTATATAGACTAGACAGGACCTTACTGCTGTTATATAGACTAGACAGGACCTTACTGCTGTTATACAGACTAGACAGGACCTTACTGCTGTTATATAGACTAGACAGGACCTTACTGCTGTTATACAGACTAGACAGGGCCTTACTGCTGTTATACAGACTAGACAGGACCTTACTGCTGTTATATAGACTAGACAGGGCCTTACTGCTGTTATACAGATTAGACAGGGCCTTACTGCTGTTATAGAGATTAGACAGGGCCTTACTGCTGTTATACAGACTAGACAGGACCTTACTGCTGTTATATAGACTAGACAGGGCCTTACTGCTGTTATACAGACTAGACAGGGCCTTACTGCTGTTATATAGACTAGACAGGGCCTTACTGCTGTTATACAGACTAGACAGGACCTTACTGCTGTTATACAGACTAGACAGGACCTTACTGCTGTTATACAGACTAGACAGGACCTTACTGCTGTTATACAGACTAGACAGGACCTTACTGCTGTTATACAGACTAGACAGGACCTTACTGCTGTTATACAGACTAGACAGGACCTTACTGCTGTTATACAGACTAGACAGGACCTTACTGCTGTTATATAGACTAGACAGGGCCTTACTGCTGTTATAGAGAGTAAACAGGGCCTTACTGCTGTTATATAGACTAGACAGGGCCTTACTGCTGTTATATAGATTAGACAGGGCCTTACTGCTGTTATATAGACTAAACAGGGCCTTACTGCTGTTATATAGATTAGACAGGGCCTTACTGCTGTTATAGAGAGTAGACAGGGCCTTACTGCTGTTATATAGACTAGACAGGACCTTACTGCTGTTATAGAGAGTAAACAGGGCCTTACTGCTGTTATACAGACTAGACAGGACCTTACTGCTGTTATATAGAGTAGACAGGGCCTTACTGCTGTTATACAGACTAGACAGGACCTTACTGCTGTTATACAGACTAGACAGGACCTTACTGCTGTTATACAGACTAGACAGGACCTTACTGCTGTTATATAGACTAGACAGGGCCTTACTGCTGTTATACAGACTAGACAGGACCTTACTGCTGTTATAGAGAGTAAACAGGGCCTTACTGCTGTTATATAGACTAGACAGGACCTTACTGCTGTTATACAGACTAGACAGGACCTTACTGCTGTTATAGAGACTAGACAGGGCCTTACTGCTGTTATATAGACTAGACAGGACCTTACTGCTGTTATACAGACTAGACAGGACCTTACTGCTGTTATACAGACTAGACAGGACCTTACTGCTGTTATACAGACTAGACAGGACCTTACTGCTGTTATATAGACTAGACAGGACCTTACTGCTGTTATACAGACTAGACAGGACCTTACTGCTGTTATACAGACTAGACAGGACCTTACTGCTGTTATACAGACTAGACAGGACCTTACTGCTGTTATACAGACTAGACAGGACCTTACTGCTGTTATACAGACTAGACAGGACCTTACTGCTGTTATATAGACTAGACAGGACCTTACTGCTGTTATACAGACTAGACAGGACCTTACTGCTGTTATACAGACTAGACAGGACCTTACTGCTGTTATACAGACTAGACAGGACCTTACTGCTGTTATACAGACTAGACAGGACCTTACTGCTGTTATATAGACTAGACAGGACCTTACTGCTGTTATACAGACTAGACAGGACCTTACTGCTGTTATACAGACTAGACAGGACCTTACTGCTGTTATACAGACTAGACAGGACCTTACTGCTGTTATACAGACTAGACAGGACCTTACTGCTGTTATACAGACTAGACAGGACCTTACTGCTGTTATATAGACTAGACAGGACCTTACTGCTGTTATATAGACTAGACAGGGCCTTACTGCTGTTATATAGACTAGACAGGGCCTTACTGCTGTTATATAGACTAGACAGGGCCTTACTGCTGTTATACAGACTAGACAGGACCTTACTGCTGTTATATAGACTAGACAGGGCCTTACTGCTGTTATATAGACTAGACAGGGCCTTACTGCTGTTATAGAGAGTAAACAGGGCCTTACTGCTGTTATATAGACTAGACAGGACCTTACTGCTGTTATATAGACTAGACAGGACCTTACTGCTGTTATATAGACTAGACAGGGCCTTACTGCTGTTATATAGACTAGACAGGACCTTACTGCTGTTATAGAGAGTAAACAGGGCCTTACTGCTGTTATATAGACTAGACAGGGCCTTACTGCTGTTATAGAGACTAGACAGGGCCTTACTGCTGATATAGAGAGTAAACAGGGCCTTACTGCTGATATAGAGAGTAGACAGAGACTTACTGCTGTTATATTAGGGAGAAAGAGGGGAGAGGAGAGGGATAATGGAAGAAGGAGAGACACACAGAGAGACACAGAGACAAACACAGACAAAGAGACACATAGACACAGAGAGATACACACAGACACAGAGAGACATACACAGAGACACTGAGATTCCCTTCTCCATCTCTCCTCTCACCTTTTTCTGAGTGTAGCCCTGCAGTAGCAGGAAGTAGGGCCGGTCTGTAGGGGGCAGTATAAGGCTTTGGGACAATTTCTCCAGATCACTGCAGCCGCTTCCCCTCTCGCCCTCCCCCCCTGCTCCTCCTCCTCTCCTCTCTCCACCCCTCCCCTCCTGTCCTCCCACCTCTTTTGATCCAGCCGTCAACGAGTCAGACTGAGGACAGAAATAATCAACAGAAAGTGTGAGAACCAGTGTGTGTGACTGTGTGTGTCAGTGTCTGTGTCCGAGTGTAGCGGCGAAGGGGCAGATAAAGGAACACGAGTCCACACACACCAGACACAGTCATTGTGTTTGTCGTGTGTGTGTGTGTGTGGGTGTGTGGTGTGTGTGTGTGTGTGTGTCTGTGTGTGTGTGTGTGTGTGTGTGTGTGTGTGTGTGTGTGTGTGTGTGTGTGTGTGTGTGTGTGTGTGTGTGTGTGTGTGTGTGTGTGTGTGTGTGTGTGTGTGTGTGTGTGTGTGTGTGTGTGTGTGTGTGTGTGTGTGTGTGTGTGTGTGTGTGTGTGTGTGTGTTTTGTGTGTGTGTGTGTGTTGTGTGTGTGTGTGTGTGTGTGTGTGTGTGTGTGTGTGTGTGTGTGTGTGTGTGTGTTGTGTGTGTGTGTGTGTGTGTGTGTGTGTGTGTGTGTGTGTGTGTGTGTGTGTGTGTGTGTGTGTGTGTGTGTGTGTGTGTGTGTGTGTGTGTGTGTGTGTGTGTGTGTGTGTGTCAGTGTGTGTGTGTGTGTGTGTGTGTGTGTGTGTGTGTGTGTGTGTGTGTGTGTGTGTGTGTGTGTGTGTGTGTGTGTGTGTGTGTGTGTGTGTGTGTGTGTGTGTGTGTGTGTGTGTGTGTGTGTGTGTGTGTGTGTGTGTGTGTGTGTGTGTGTGTGTGTGTGTGTGTGTGTGTGTGTGTGTGTGTGTGTGTGTGTCAGTGTGTGTGTGTGTGTGTGTGTGTGTGTGTGTGTATGTGTGTCTCAGCGTGTCTCAGTGTGTCTCAGTGTGTCTCTCACTGTGTTTTTCTTTCTGTGTATGTCTCATATAAACTAACTGGAGTGTCAGCCAGGCCCTCCCCCTCATCCAGCAGCATGCTCTTCACGTGCTTGCGCTCCTCGCTCTGGTTGCCATGGCGACGGCGCACGCTCAGGTGCATGTCGCTGATGCTGCGCCGGAGCTCCGCCCCCTTCTCATCCCGACCACGCCCACTGTCTTCGATCCCGCCCCCGGATGCCATGCGAGAGCGGATTGTGCAGAGCCTGCGGGTCACGAGACCTGGGGAGAGGTGGGGGGGGGTTTATAAAATCTCAATGTTTAAAACGTATCTCTTCTCTCCTCTGTTCCTGCCAGTGCTCTCCTCCTCTCCTCTCTGTCCTCTTATTTTCTTATCTCTCCTCTCTCCCCTCTCCCTCTAGAGCATAGCGTTAAGTCACGCCGTTGCATGATCGAGAGGAACGACGAGGCCGGAGCCTAGGGAGGGAGAGAAATCTCGTCTGCGAGGTAGGAGGAGAGGTCGATGCCGCCTAACAAGGGAGAGAGAGATGCGACTAGAGCGACGCGAGGACATATTTTAGGCTTACCTCATAGTGAGACAGACCCGGAGCGGTGTGGACGGGCACTAGAGAAGGAGCGGAAAGGAGGAGCAAGTTCTCTCTCTCCGCGAGGCGCGAGGGCGGCCCGTCTCCTCGCGGGGCAGGCTAGGAGGAGCAGCGGAGAGACTCCTCCTCTGAGAGGAGAAGGGAGGATCTTAGCGGAGCAACTCCAGGAGCTTAGAGCGGAGAGGACGATGAGGAGGAGGGAGGCATATAAGCCTCTCCTTTCTTTCTCCTCTCTTCTCCTCTCTTCCTCTCCTTTCCTCCTCTCTCCACTCTCCCCTCCCCTGCTCTCTATCCTCTCCTTCTCTCTCTCCTCTCTTCTCTCTCTCTCTCCTCTCCTCTCTCCTCTCTCTCTCCTCTCCTCTCTCCTCCTCTCTCCTCTCCTCTCTCTCCTCTCCTTCTCCTCTCTCTCTTCTCTCTCCTCTCTCCCCTCCCTCTCTCTTACCTCAGCGTTCTCCTCTCTCCTCTCTTCTCCTCCTCTCTCTCCTCTCCTTTTCTTCTCCTCTCTCCCTCTCTCTCTCCTCCTCTCTCCTCTCTCCCCTCCCCTCTCTCCTCCTCCTCCCTCCTCTCCTCTCTCTCTCTCTCCTCCTCCTCCTCTCCTCTCCTCTTCCTCTCCTCTCTTCCTCTCCTTTCCTCCTCTCTCCACTCTCCCCTCCCCTCTCTCTTACCTGCAGTGTTCTCCTCCTCCTCTCCTCTCCTCTTCCTCTCCTCCTCTCTCTCGCACTCCTCTCTCCTCCTGATTTCAAAGCGTCTCTCAAACCCTTCCTTCGGTCTCCACATCTCCATGAGCAGCAGGGGGCGCTCCGAGCTGGCCACGCCCCTCCGGCACTCTGCCGTCCAGCCGGCCCCGCCCCCCGACTCCGCCCCCGGTCCCTCCACCAGGGGGTGCCCGATGACATCATACAGCACAAAGTCACTCGCTGACAACGCGCAATCCTCCTCTCCTCCTCTCTCTCTCTTCTCTCCACCTCTCTCTCTCCTCCTCTCTCTCATCCCCCTCTCCTCTCCTCCGCAGCACATGTCCGTAACGGTTAATAAAATCTGCCACGATCTCTCCGGCTGTGGCGCTCTTGGTCGCCAGAACGCTTTTATAGTTTGCCCCCATCGACAGGGCGTCTCCATAAATCTTTATCAGTCCAGGGGGGCTGCTGCACCCACCCCCTCCGCCCCGGGGGGGGGCCAGGCCCCGTGCAAAGGGGGTGGTAGGGGTTCCGGGCACTAGGGAACGCCCCTCAGGAACTTCTGGGGACAGGCGCTTGTGTCCCTGGCGAGGGGGGGCGTGGAACCGACTCCCCGACCGGACTCAAGGATCCCGCCTCCTTCTCGTCGAGAACCCCCCTCCTCTTAGGGTAGGGGGGAAGGGAGGGAGTGGAGCTCGTGGAGAGGGAGAGGGGGAGGAGGCGAGGTGAGAAGGGGGCACTGGACTGTGATCCCGGCTGCTGGGGGTATTGGGAGCTAGACTGGGAGGAGTGGAACGTGCCGCTAATCCCAGTGCTGGGGAGATCTTGACAGGAGATGACATCAGAGCTAGAGATGGATCTGAGAGAGGAGAGGAGAGAGAGGAGGATAAAGGGTTAGGGCTATGAATGCTGTGACCCCCCCTCTAGTGAATGCTGTGACCCCCCCTCTAGTGAATGCTGTGACCCCCCCTCTAGTGAATGCTGTGACCCCCCCTCTAGTGAATGCTGTGACCCCCCCTCTAGTGAATGCTGTGACCCCCCCTCTAGTGAATGCTGTGACCCCCCCTCTAGTGAATGCTGTGACCCCCCCTCTAGTGAATGCTGTGACCCCCCCTCTAGTGAATGCTGTGACCCCCCCTCTAGTGAATGCTGTGACCCCCCCTCTAGTGAATGCTGTGACCCCCCCTCTAGTGAATGCTGTGACCCCCCCCTCTAGTGAATGCTGTGACCCCCCCCTCTAGTGAATGCTGTGACCCCCCCCTCTAGTGAATGCTGTGACCCCCCCCTCTAGTGAATGCTGTGACCCCCCCCTCTAGTGAATGCTGTGACCCCCCCTCTAGTGAATGCTGTGACCCCCCCCTCTAGTGAATGCTGTGACCCCCCCCTCTAGTGAATGCTGTGACCCCCCCTCTAGTGAATGCTGTGACCCCCCCCTCTAGTGAATGCTGTGACCCCCCCCTCTAGTGAATGCTGTGACCCCCCCTCTAGTGAATGCTGTGACCCCCCCTCTAGTGAATGCTGTGACCCCCCCTCTAGTGAATGCTGTGACCCCCCCCTCTAGTGAATGCTGTGACCCCCCCCTCTAGTGAATGCTGTGACCCCCCCCTCTAGTGAATGCTGTGACCCCCCCTCTAGTGAATGCTGTGACCCCCCCCTCTAGTGAATGCTGTGACCCCCCCCTCTAGTGAATGCTGTGACCCCCCCCTCTAGTGAATGCTGTGACCCCCCCTCTAGTGAATGCTGTGACCCCCCCTCTAGTGAATGCTGTGACCCCCCCTCTAGTGAATGCTGTGACCCCCCCTCTAGTGAATGCTGTGACCCCCCCCTCTAGTGAATGCTGTGACCCCCCCCTCTAGTGAATGCTGTGACCCCCCCTCTAGTGAATGCTGTGACCCCCCCTCTAGTGAATGCTGTGACCCCCCCTCTAGTGAATGCTGTGACCCCCCCTCTAGTGAATGCTGTGACCCCCCCCTCTAGTGAATGCTGTGACCCCCCCTCTAGTGAATGCTGTGACCCCCCCTCTAGTGAATGCTGTGACCCCCCCTCTAGTGAATGCTGTGACCCCCCCTCTAGTGAATGCTGTGACCCCCCCTCTAGTGAATGCTGTGACCCCCCCTCTAGTGAATGCTGTGACCCCCCCTCTAGTGAATGCTGTGACCCCCCCTCTAGTGAATGCTGTGACCCCCCCTCTAGTGAATGCTGTGACCCCCCCTCTAGTGAATGCTGTGACCCCCCCTCTAGTGAATGCTGTGACCCCCCCTCTAGTGAATGCTGTGACCCCCCCCTCTAGTGAATGCTGTGACCCCCCCCTCTAGTGAATGCTGTGACCCCCCCCTCTAGTGAATGCTGTGACCCCCCCCTCTAGTGAATGCTGTGACCCCCCCCTCTAGTGAATGCTGTGACCCCCCCCTCTAGTGAATGCTGTGACCCCCCCTCTAGTGAATGCTGTGACCCCCCCTCTAGTGAATGCTGTGACCCCCCCCTCTAGTGAATGCTGTGACCCCCCCCTCTAGTGAATGCTGTGACCCCCCCCTCTAGTGAATGCTGTGACCCCCCCCTCTAGTGAATGCTGTGACCCCCCCTCTAGTGAATGCTGTGACCCCCCCTCTAGTGAATGCTGTGACCCCCCCTCTAGTGAATGCTGTGACCCCCCCTCTAGTGAATGCTGTGACCCCCCCTCTAGTGAATGCTGTGACCCCCCCTCTAGTGAATGCTGTGACCCCCCCTCTAGTGAATGCTGTGACCCCCCCTCTAGTGAATGCTGTGACCCCCCCTCTAGTGAATGCTGTGACCCCCCCTCTAGTGAATGCTGTGACCCCCCCTCTAGTGAATGCTGTGACCCCCCCTCTAGTGAATGCTGTGACCCCCCCTCTAGTGAATGCTGTGACCCCCCCTCTAGTGAATGCTGTGACCCCCCCTCTAGTGAATGCTGTGACCCCCCCTCTAGTGAATGCTGTGACCCCCCCTCTAGTGAATGCTGTGACCCCCCCTCTAGTGAATGCTGTGACCCCCCCCCCCCCTCTAGTGAATGCTGTGACCCCCCCTCTAGTGAATGCTGTGACCCCCCCTCTAGTGAATGCTGTGACCCCCCCTCTAGTGAATGCTGTGACCCCCCCTCTAGTGAATGCTGTGACCCCCCCTCTAGTGAATGCTGTGACCCCCCCTCTAGTGAATGCTGTGACCCCCCCCTCTAGTGAATGCTGTGACCCCCCCTCTAGTGAATGCTGTGACCCCCCCTCTAGTGAATGCTGTGACCCCCCCTCTAGTGAATGCTGTGACCCCCCCTCTAGTGAATGCTGTGACCCCCCCTCTAGTGAATGCTGTGACCCCCCCTCTAGTGAATGCTGTGACCCCCCCTCTAGTGAATGCTGTGACCCCCCCCTCTAGTGAATGCTGTGACCCCCCCCTCTAGTGAATGCTGTGACCCCCCCCTCTAGTGAATGCTGTGACCCCCCCCTCTAGTGAATGCTGTGACCCCCCCCTCTAGTGAATGCTGTGACCCCCCCCTCTAGTGAATGCTGTGACCCCCCCTCTAGTGAATGCTGTGACCCCCCCCCTCTCTCACTCACTTCTCACTCCCTGCACTCGGCCTCCTCTTGCTGACGTGTTTCTTGGGGTTGTTGATCCAGAGACCGACTGGGAAGTGCAGCTTCCGGAACCTGGGAGAGCCGTCTGAGAACATCTGAGACAGAGAGACCAGTGAGACCAGTGCAGAGAGACCAGTAAGACCAGTGAGACCAGTACAGAGAGACCAGTGTAGAGAGACCGCTCTCTGGTCACGTCTCTCTGGACATGTCTACCTGGCCAGATCTGAGACCGTGACTCTGACCAGTAAGGAGGGCCTCCATTGGTGCAGAGAGCTTCTGGTAATGTTTCTCTGGTATGGCGCTTGATCTGTGATGTTTTCTCTGAGAATGTCTCTATGGTCATGTACTCTCTGGTATGAGAGGTAACTCTGTATGACTCTCTGGTCAGTGTCTCTCTGGCTCTCTCTGGTCACGACTCTCTCTGCGGAGAGACCAGTGTACAGGGAGACCGGAGAGACCAGTGCAGAGAGACCAGAGAGACCAGTACAGAGAGACCGGAGAGACCAGTACAGAGAGACCGGAGAGACCAGTGCAGAGAGAGACCAGTACAGAGAGACCAGTACAGAGAGACCGGAGAGACCAGTGCAGAGAGACCAGTACAGAGAGACCAGTACAGAGAGACCAGTACAGAGAGACCAGTACAGAGAGACCAGTACAGAGAGACCAGTACAGAGAGACCAGTACAGAGAGACCGGAAAGACCAGTACAGAGAGACCAGTACAGAGAGACCAGAGAGACCAGTACAGAGAGACCACTGCAAAGAGACCAGTACAGAGAGACCAGTACAGAGAGACCAGTACAGAGAGACCGGAGAGACCAGTACAGAGAGACCAGTACAGAGAGACCGGAGAGACCAGTACAGGGAGACCGGAGAGACCAGTGCAGAGAGACCAGAGAGACCAGTACAGAGAGACCAGTACAAAGAGACCACTACAAAGAGACCAGTACAGAGAGACCGGAGAGACCAGTACAGGGAGACCAGAGAGACCAGTACAGAGAGACCAGAGAGACCAGTACAGACCAGTACAGAGAGACCAGTACAGAGAGACCGGAGAGACCAGTACAGGGAGACTGGAGAGACCAGTACAGAGAAACTAGTACAGAAAGACCAGAGAGACCAGTACAGGGAGACTGGAGAGACCAGTACAGAGAGACCAGAGAGACCAGTACAGAGAGACCAGTAGAGACAGTACAGAGAGACCAGTACAGAGAGACCAGTACAGAGAGACCAGAGAGACCAGTACAAAGAGACCAGTACAGGGAGACCAGTACAGAGAGACTAGAGAGACCAGTACAGAGAGACCGGAGACACCAGTACAGAGAGACCAGTACAGGGAGACCAGAGAGACCAGTACAGGGAGACCAGAGAGACCAGTACAGAGAGACCGGAGAGACCAGTACAGGGAGACCAGAGAGACCAGTACAGGGAGACCAGAGAGACCAGTAGAGGGAGACCAGTACAGAGAGACCAGAGAGACCAGTACAGAGAGACCAGAGAGACCAGTACAGAGAGACCAGAGAGACCAGTACAGAGAGACCAGTACAAAGAGACCACTACAAAGAGACCAGTACAGAGAGACCGGAGAGACCAGTACAGGGAGACCGGAGAGACCAGTGCAGAGAGACCAGTACAGAGAGATCGGAGAGACCAGTACAGAGAGACCGGAGAGACCAGTACAGGGAGACCGGAGAGACCAGTGCAGAGAGACCAGTACAAAGAGACCAGTACAGGGAGACCAGTACAGAGAGACTAGAGAGACCAGTACAGAGAGACCAGAGAGGCCAGTACAGGGAGACCGGAGACACCAGTACAGAGAGACCAGTGCAGAGAGACCGGAGAGACCAGTACAGGGAGACTGGAGAGACCAGTACAGAGAAACTAGTACAGAAAAACCAGAGAGACCAGTACAGGGAGACTGGAGAGACCAGTACAGAGAGACCAGAGAGACCAGTACAGGTAGACCAGTACAGACAGACCAGAGAGACCAGTACAGAGAGACCAGTACAGAGAGACCAGTACAGAGAGACCAGTACAGAGACATGTTCTACCCTGCTCTCTGGTCATGTGCTTGACTGGTCATGTATGGCCCTGGGACACTGACTCTGGTACCATGTCTCTCTGGTCTCTCTCACTGGTCATGTCTTCATGTCTCTGGTCTGTCTCATCTATGGTAGTTATGGACATGGCCTTGGCGATCTCTGGGTCACGTCTCTCTGCCGACTCTGGTAGTCTCTTTGTCATGTCTTTCTGGTCTCTCTGGTCAGCGTCCTCTCTGACCTATCCTGGTCATGTGTCTACTGACCTCTCTGGCCATGTCTCTCCTGGTCACGTCCCTCTGACCTCTCTGGTAATGTGTCTCTGACCCCCCGGATCACGAACTGGCCATGTCTCTCTGGTCATGTCCCTCTGACCTCTCTGGTCATGTCTCTTTGATCATGTCTTTCTGGTTCTCTGGTTTTTCTCCCTATGACATCTCTGGTCGTGTGTCTCTGACCTCTCTGGCCATGTCTCTCTGGTCTCTCTGGTCAATGTCCCTTGGTAATGTCTGTCTGGAATCTCTACTGGTCATGTTTCTCTGGTTCGTGGAGAGACCAGTACAGAGAGACTAGAGAGACCAGTACAGAGAAACCAGTACAGAAAGACCAGAGAGACCAGTACAGGGAGACCGGAGAGACCAGTACAGAGAGACCGGAGAGACCGGTACAGAGAGACCAGAGAGACCAGTACAGAGAGACCAGTACAGACAGACCAGAGAGACCAGTACAGACAGACCAGTACAGAGAGACCAGTACAGGAGAGACCGGTACAGAGAGACCGGAGAGACCAGTACAGGGAGACCAGTACAGAAAGACCAGTACAGAGAAACCAGTAGAAACCAGTACAGAGGGACCAGTACACAAAGTATTATTGTACACTGGTCTCACTGGTTTTAGTGTACTGGTTTCACTATACTGGTTTCAGTTTCCACTACAGCATGAAGCCAGTCTGTGATCAGTCTTTATATTGATAGGATCCAGCGCCATCTGGCAATACACTAGATGTGAACTAGTGTAAAGATAACATACGAATGATCTAGCCCGTGTTACACACGTCTACAGCAGCTCAGCTGGAACCGAGGAGCAGCTCTTGAACTCAGTCAAAGAAACACAGACCGAGCAACAAATAATAAAACCAGTATTTGAATGAGTGCAACAAGAAGAGCTCGGAGTGACTGCTAACGTCGTGGGAAGGTCACAGGACAGTGAACACATCACTAAGAAAACTTATTACACTATTGAAATGCAGAATGTTTTTTTACACTGAGAAAGACTTCTAGTGGAAACGTTTGCCATTGAATTTACACTGAAAACACTGAGCAAGACTTCTAGTGGAAATGTTACTTTTTAATTCATGACTTTTTTAGTATTTATAAATTCTTGAATATAAAATATAGTCAAAAATATTGAATATGGAAGCAAATTATATTTTATGTTCTTGAAAAATTTGTAATACTAAATATTGTATGGAAACCTATGATATTGTAGTGATCCTGGGAGGGAGGGGGAATGGGCAGAACCAGGACAGTGTAGAGGGTGTGTGTGTGTGTGTGTGCAGGGGTTGCATGGTGGTGTGTGTGTGCAGGGGTTGCATGGTGGTGTGTGTGTGTGCAGGGTTGATGGTTTGTGTACACCACACCGGCACGTCCCCAACGTGAACACACACACACGGTCCCACACGTACCAACACACACAAATTTTTGCAAACGTACCACCCACATACACAGCATGTTGTGTGTGTGCAGGGGTTGCATGTTGGTGTGTGCGTGCAGGGGTTGCATGGTGGTGTGTGTGTGCAGGGGTTGCATGGTGGTGTGTGCGTGCAGGGGTTGCATGGTGGTGTGTGCAAGCAGGGGTTGCATGGTGGTGTGTGTGTGCATGCTGGGGTTGCATGTTGTGTGTGTGCAGGGGTTGCATGGTGTGTGTGTGCGTGCAGGGGTTGCATGGTGGTGTGGGTGTGCAGGGGTTGCATGGTGGTGTGTGTGTGCAGGGGTTGCATGGTGGTGTGTGTGTGCAGGGGTTGCATGGTGGTGTGTGTGTGCAGGGGTTGCATGGTGGTGTGTGTGTGCAGGGGTTGCATGGTGGTGTGTGTGTGCAGGGGTTGCATGGTGGTGTGTGTGGTGCAGGGGTTGCATGGTGGTGTGTGCGTGCAGGGGTTGCATGGTGGTGTGTGTGTGCAGGGGTTGCATGGCGGTGTGCGCGTGCAGGGGTTGCATGGTGGTGTGTGTGTGCAGGGGTTGCATGGTGGTGTGTGTGTGCAGGGGTTGCATGGTGGTGTGTGTGTGCAGGGGTTGCATGGTGGTGTGTGTGTGCAGGGGTTGCATGGTGGTGTGCGCGTGCAGGGGTTGCATGGTTGTGTGTGTGTGCAGGGGTTGCATGGTTGTGTGTGTAGGGGTTGCATGGTGGTGTGTGTGTGCAGGGGTTGCATGGTGGTGTGTGTGTGCAGGGGTTGCATGGTGGTGTGTGTGTAGGAGTTGCATGGTGGTGTGTGTGCAGGGGTTGCATGGTGGTGTGTGCGTGCAGGGGTTGCATGGTGGTGTGTGCGTGCAGGGGTTGCATGGTGGTGTGAGTGTGCAGGGGTTGCATGGTGGTGTGTGTGTGCAGGGGTTGCATGGTGGTGTGTGTGTGCAGGGGTTGCATGGTGGTGTGTGCGTGCAGGGGTTGCATGGTGGTGTGTGTGCATGCAGGGGTTGCATGGTGGTGTGTGTGCAGGGGTTGCATGGTGGTGTGTGTGTGTAGGGGTTGCATGGTGGTGTGTGTGTGCAGGGGTTGCATGGTGGTGTGTGTGTGCAGGGGTTGCATGGTGGTGTGTGCGTGCAGGGGTTGCATGGTGGTGTGTGCGTGCAGGGGTTGCATGGTGGTGTGTGTGTGCAGGGGTTGCATGGTGGTGTGTGTGTGCAGGGGTTGCATGGTGGTGTGTGCGTGCAGGGGTTGCATGGTGGTGTGTGTGTGCAGGGGTTGCATGGTGGTGTGTGCGTGCAGGGGTTGCATGGTGTGTGTGTGTGTGCAGGGGTTGCATGGTGGTGTGAGTGTGCAGGGGTTGCATGGTGTGTGTGTGTGTGCAGGGGTTGCATGGTGGTGTGTGTGTGCAGGGGTTGCATGGTGGTGTGTGCATGCAGGGGTTGCATGGTGGTGTGTGTGTGCAGGGGTTGCATGGTGGTGTGTGTGTGCAGGGGTTGCATGGTGGTGTGTGCATGCAGGGGTTGCATGGTGGTGTGTGTGTGCAGGGGTTGCATGGTGGTGTGTGTGTGCAGGGGTTGCATGGTGGTGTGTGTGTGCAGGGGTTGCATGGTGGTGTGTGCGTGCAGGGGTTGCATGGTGGTGTGTGCGTGCAGGGGTTGCATGGTGGTGTGTGTGTGCAGGGGTTGCATGGTGGTGTGTGCGTGCAGGGGTTGCATGGTGGTGTGTGCGTGCAGGGGTTGCATGGTGGTGTGTGCGTGCAGGGGTTGCATGGTGGTGTGTGTGTGCAGGGGTTGCATGGTGGTGTGTGTGTGCAGGGGTTGCATGGTGGTGTGTGTGTGCAGGGGTTGCATGGTGGTGTGTGTGTGCAGGGGTTGCATGGTGGTGTGTGTGTGCAGGGGTTGCATGGTGGTGTGTGTGCAGGGGTTGCATGGTGGTGTGAGTGTGCAGGGGTTGCATGGTGGTGTGTGTGTGCAGGGGTTGCATGGTGGTGTGTGTGTGCAGGGGTTGCATGGTGGTGTGTGTGTGCAGGGGTTGCATGGTGGTGTGTGTGTGCAGGGGTTGCATGGTGGTGTGTGTGTGCAGGGGTTGCATGGTGGTGTGTGCATGCAGGGGTTGCATGGTGGTGTGTGTGTGCAGGGGTTGCATGGTGGTGTGTGCGTGCAGGGGTTGCATGGTGGTGTGTGCATGCAGGGGTTGCATGGTGGTGTGTGTGTGCAGGGGTTGCATGGTGGTGTGTGTGTGCAGGGGTTGCATGGTGGTGTGTGCGTGCAGGGGTTGCATGGTGGTGTGCGCGTGCAGGGGTTGCATGGTGGTGTGTGTGTGCAGGGGTTGCATGGTGGTGTGAGTGTGCAGGGGTTGCATGGTGGTGTGTGTGTGCAGGGGTTGCATGGTGGTGTGTGTGTGCAGGGGTTGCATGGTGGTGTGTGTGTGCAGGGGTTGCATGGTGGTGTGTGTGTGCAGGGGTTGCATGGTGGTGTGTGTGTGCAGGGGTTGCATGGTGGTGTGTGTGCAGGGGTTGCATGGTGGTGTGTGCGTGCATGGGGTTGCATGGTGGTGTGTGCGTGCAGGGGTTGCATGGTGGTGTGTGCGTGCAGGGGTTGCATGGTGGTGTGTGCGTGCAGGGGTTGCATGGTGGTGTGAGCGTGCAGGGGTTGCATGGTGGTGTGAGTGTGCAGGGGTTGCATGGTGGTGTGTGCGTGCAGGGGTTGCATGGTGGTGTGTGCGTGCAGGGGTTGCATGGTGTGTGTGTGCAGGGGTTGCATGGTGGTGTGTGCGTGCAGGGGTTGCATGGTGGTGTGTGCGTGCAGGGGTTGCATGGTGGTGTGTGCGTGCAGGGGTTGCATGGTGGTGTGTGTGTGCAGGGGTTGCATGGTGGTGTGTGTGTGCAGGGGTTGCATGGTGGTGTGTGTGTGCAGGGGTTGCATGGTGGTGTGAGCGTGCAGGGGTCATCAAAGGCATCAAACAAATGCTCCTTTTAAAGTGAATTAATTAAAACGATGTATTTAAATGTGATTAAAATCATCTTTAAAGTGAACTAATTTAAATTTAAATTGAGTTTTAATATATTTTATTTATATAGCACCTTTCATACCACAGTATCTCAAAGCGCTTTACATGTCAGTTGAAACAGAAAGAAGGCTGCACTTTGAAGAAGCAATAAAAATTTCCGACGTGAAAAAAAGTTTAATCTTCGTTATTTTGAAATGTCTCTACTAATATTTATGATGGCGATTATATTTATTATTATTATGATTATATTATTATATTATATTCTGATAATTATTATATTTTCCAGTATTTATTATGAATTTTTGATGTAGCAAGTTGCTATTTTTGATTTGCTAGGTGGTATGTTTTAAGGTGGTAGGTTTGCAATTTTGTCGAAGCTTTTGTCAATATTGATATCACAAAGCCCAATTTGTCCGATAGGATACTTTCGTTCAGAAATAGAACTGAATCGCTACCAGACTTTACTTTCGGGTCAACCTGTCACTTTCCTTCGACAGGGACCCTCTGGCCAAACAGAGACTCGCGACTTACTACACCAAGACTCATTGTCTCACCTAATTGGGGAGGAAGACCACTCTGTATTTGTTGGCTCCAGGACGACCTTCTCTGAGACGTCGGACGTCGTCAACTACCACTACTTCGTTCAAAGTGGGGGGGACAGAGACATTCGACGAAACCCTTAAAAAGTGTAAAATAATAATAATAATAATAATAATAATAATAATAATAAATCTCTTAGACGACGATTTACAGCGGAAAGCTGGCACAGCACATGTTGTTTCGAAACAAAAGTCAGATAAAAAACAAAGAGAGACATAGCTCCAACAGGTGCGGTCGAGTGCTCTGTCTCTTCTTGATCGACGCTCAGATTCCTCTCAGAGGCAGCTCCAGTCTGTGTGTCTCTGTCTCTTCTTGATCGTTGCTCAGATTCCTCTCAGAGGCAGCTCCACTCTGTGTGTCTCTGTCTCTTCTTGATCGATGCTCAGATTCCTCTCAGAGGCAGCTCCACTCTGTGTGTCTCTGTCTCTTCTTGATCGATGCTCAGATTCCTCTCAGAGGCAGCTCCACTCTGTGTGTCTCTGTCTCTTCTTGATCGATGCTCAGATTCCTCTCAGAGGCAGCTCCACTCTGTGTGTCTCTGTCTCTTCTTGATCGATGCTCAGATTCCTCTCAGAGGCAGCTCCACTCTGTGTGTCTCTGTCTCTTCTTGATCGATGCTCAGATTCCTCTCAGAGGCAGCTCCACTCTGTGTGTCTCTGTCTCTTCTTGATCGATGCTCAGATTCCTCTCAGAGGCAGCTCCACTCTGTGTGTCTCTGTCTCTTCTTGATCGATGCTCAGATTCCTCTCAGAGGCAGCTCCACTCTGTGTGTCTCTGTCTCTTCTTGATCGATGCTCAGATTCCTCTCAGAGGCAGCTCCACTCTGTGTGTCTCTGTCTCTTCTTGATCGACGCTCAGATTCCTCTCAGAGGCAGCTCCACTCTGTGTGTCTCTGTCTCTTCTTGATCGACGCTCAGATTCCTCTCAGAGGCAGCTCCACTCTGTGTGTCTCTGTCTCTTCTTGATCGACGCTCAGATTCCTCTCAGAGGCAGCTCCACTCTGTGTGTCTCTGTCTCTTCTTGATCGACGCTCAGATTCCTCTCAGAGGCAGCTCCACTCTGTGTGTCTCTGTCTCTTCTTGATCGACGCTCAGATTCCTCTCAGAGGCAGCTCCACTCTGTGTGTCTCTGTCTCTTCTTGATCGACGCTCAGATTCCTCTCAGAGGCAGCTCCACTCTGTGTGTCTCTGTCTCTTCTTGATCGATGCTCAGATTCCTCTCAGAGGCAGCTCCACTCTGTGTGTCTCTGTCTCTTCTTGATCGACGCTCAGATTCCTCTCAGAGGCAGCTCCACTCTGTGTGTCTCTGTCTCTTCTTGATCGACGCTCAGATTCCTCTCAGAGGCAGCTCCACTCTGTGTGTCTCTGTCTCTTCTTGATCGACGCTCAGATTCCTCTCAGAGGCAGCTCCACTCTGTGTGTCTCTGTCTCTTCTTGATCGACGCTCAGATTCCTCTCAGAGGCAGCTCCACTCTGTGTGTCTCTGTCTCTTCTTGATCGACGCTCAGATTCCTCTCAGAGGCAGCTCCACTCTGTGTGTCTCTGTCTCTTCTTGATCGACGCTCAGATTCCTCTCAGAGGCAGCTCCACTCTGTGTGTCTCTGTCTCTTCTTGATCGACGCTCAGATTCCTCTCAGAGGCAGCTCCACTCTGTGTGTCTCTGTCTCTTCTTGATCGACGCTCAGATTCCTCTCAGAGGCAGCTCCACTCTGTGTGTCTCTGTCTCTTCTTGATCGATGCTCAGATTCCTCTCAGAGGCAGCTCCACTCTGTGTGTCTCTGTCTCTTCTTGATCGATGCTCAGATTCCTCTCAGAGGCAGCTCCACTCTGTGTGTCTCTGTCTCTTCTTGATCGACGCTCAGATTCCTCTCAGAGGCAGCTCCACTCTGTGTGTCTCTGTCTCTTCTTGATCGATGCTCAGATTCCTCTCAGAGGCAGCTCCACTCTGTGTGTCTCTGTCTCTTCTTGATCGATGCTCAGATTCCTCTCAGAGGCAGCTCCACTCTGTGTGTCTCTGTCTCTTCTTGATCGATGCTCAGATTCCTCTCAGAGGCAGCTCCACTCTGTGTGTCTCTGTCTCTTCTTGATCGATGCTCAGATTCCTCTCAGAGGCAGCTCCACTCTGTGTGTCTCTGTCTCTTCTTGATCGATGCTCAGATTCCTCTCAGAGGCAGCTCCACTCTGTGTGTCTCTGTCTCTTCTTGATCGATGCTCAGATTCCTCTCAGAGGCAGCTCCACTCTGTGTGTCTCTGTCTCTTCTTGATCGATGCTCAGATTCCTCTCAGAGGCAGCTCCACTCTGTGTGTCTCTGTCTCTTCTTGATCGACGCTCAGATTCCTCTCAGAGGCAGCTCCACTCTGTGTGTCTCTGTCTCTTCTTGATCGATGCTCAGATTCCTCTCAGAGGCAGCTCCACTCTGTGTGTCTCTGTCTCTTCTTGATCGACGCTCAGATTCCTCTCAGAGGCAGCTCCACTCTGTGTGTCTCTGTCTCTTCTTGATCGACGCTCAGATTCCTCTCAGAGGCAGCTCCACTCTGTGTGTCTCTGTCTCTTCTTGATCGATGCTCAGATTCCTCTCAGAGGCAGCTCCACTCTGTGTGTCTCTGTCTCTTCTTGATCGACGCTCAGATTCCTCTCAGAGGCAGCTCCACTCTGTGTGTCTCTGTCTCTTCTTGATCGATGCTCAGATTCCTCTCAGAGGCAGCTCCACTCTGTGTGTCTCTGTCTCTTCTTGATCGATGCTCAGATTCCTCTCAGAGGCAGCTCCACTCTGTGTGTCTCTGTCTCTTCTTGATCGACGCTCAGATTCCTCTCAGAGGCAGCTCCACTCTGTGTGTCTCTGTCTCTTCTTGATCGATGCTCAGATTCCTCTCAGAGGCAGCTCCACTCTGTGTGTCTCTGTCTCTTCTTGATCGATGCTCAGATTCCTCTCAGAGGCAGCTCCACTCTGTGTGTCTCTGTCTCTTCTTGATCGACGCTCAGATTCCTCTCAGAGGCAGCTCCACTCTGTGTGTCTCTGTCTCTTCTTGATCGATGCTCAGATTCCTCTCAGAGGCAGCTCCACTCTGTGTGTCTCTGTCTCTTCTTGATCGACGCTCAGATTCCTCTCAGAGGCAGCTCCACTCTGTGTGTCTCTGTCTCTTCTTGATCGATGCTCAGATTCCTCTCAGAGGCAGCTCCACTCTGTGTGTCTCTGTCTCTTCTTGATCGATGCTCAGATTCCTCTCAGAGGCAGCTCCACTCTGTGTGTCTCTGTCTCTTCTTGATCGACGCTCAGATTCCTCTCAGAGGCAGCTCCACTCTGTGTGTCTCTGTCTCTTCTTAATCGATGCTCAGATTCCTCTCAGAGGCAGCTCCACTCTGTGTGTCTCTGTCTCTTCTTGATCGATGCTCAGATTCCTCTCAGAGGCAGCTCCACTCTGTGTGTCTCTGTCTCTTCTTGATCGACGCTCAGATTCCTCTCAGAGGCAGCTCCACTCTGTGTGTCTCTGTCTCTTCTTGATCGATGCTCAGATTCCTCTCAGAGGCAGCTCCACTCTGTGTGTCTCTCTGTATTGTTCTGAAACTAAGGACTGGGGGGAACTCAACTCCCTTAATGGTTTGTGACCCTCTCAATTATTTTGTTTTGGCACTTTCGTAAACACTTTGCTTTACCAACTCCCTTATCCTCTCCCTCTCCCTCTCCCTCTTCCTCTCCCTCTCACACACTAACACACGCTTTATAAACATTTCCCACAGTAACAGCACAGCAAAGTGTAATAAAACACAGTGAAAGCATGGTGAAGCATAGGCAAGCATTCTAAACACAATGAAAGTTTACAATGCTTCCATATGTGTGGCTTCCAGGATTACAACTGGTGTCAGCTTTACAGACGGATCGTCTCCGACAGCAGTAACCAAATGCGAGCTTTGCTTGTGTAAATTTACACGAAAGTCTACAAGAGATGTGAAGTTACATAGGCATACGCATTATAAGCGAAATTAAATTTTACCAGTCTGGTGCTTTGACACGAAATGCTCTGCTTTACAATGCTTCCCTGTGCTTTACCAGACCTCTCTGTGCTTTACAATGCTTCCCTATGCTTTACCAGACCTCTCTGTGCTTTACAATGCTTCCCTATGTTTTACCAGACCTCTCTGTGCTTTACAATGCTTCCCTATGCTTTACCAGACCTCTCTGTGCTTTACAATGCTTCCCTATGCTTTACCACACCTCTCTGTGCTTTACAATGCTTCCCTATGTTTTACCAGACCTCTCTGTGCTTTACAATGCTTTCCTGTGCTTTACCAGACCTCTCTGTGCTTTACAATGCTTCCCTGTGCTTTACCAGACCTCTCTGTGCTTTACAATGCTTCCCTATGCTTTACCAGACCTCTCTGTGCTTTACAATGCTTCCCTATGCTTTACCAGACCTCTCTGTGCTTTACAATGCTTCCCTATGCTTTACCAGACCTCTCTGTGCTTTACAATGCTTCCCTATGCTTTACCAGACCTCTCTGTGCTTTACAATGCTTCCCTATGCTTTACCAGACCTCTCTGTGCTTTACAATGCTTCCCTGTGCTTTACCAGACCTCTCTGTGCTTTACAATGCTTCCCTATGCTTTACCAGACCTCTCTGTGCTTTACAATGCTTCCCTATGCTTTACCAGACCTCTCTGTGCTTTACAATGCTTCCCTATGCTTTACCACACCTCTCTGTGCTTTACAATGCTTCCCTATGCTTTACCAGACCTCTCTGTGCTTTACAATGCTTCCCTATGCTTTACCAGACCTCTCTGTGCTTTACAATGCTTCCCTATGCTTTACCAGACCTCTCTGTGCTTTACAATGCTTCCCTATGCTTTACCAGACCTCTCTGTGCTTTACAATGCTTCCCTATGCTTTACCAGACCTCTCTGTGCTTTACAATGCTTCCCTGTGCTTTACCAGACCTCTCTGTGCTTTACAATGCTTCCCTATGCTTTACCAGACCTCTCTGTGCTTTACAATGCTTCCCTATGTTTTACCAGACCTCTCTGTGCTTTACAATGCTTCCCTATGCTTTACCAGACCTCTCTGTGCTTTACAATGCTTCCCTATGCTTTACCACACCTCTCTGTGCTTTACAATGCTTCCCTATGCTTTACCAGACCTCTCTGTGCTTTACAATGCTTCCCTGTGCTTTACCAGACCTCTCTGTGCTTTACAATGCTTCCCTATGCTTTACCAGACCTCTCTGTGCTTTACAATGCTTCCCTATGCTTTACCAGACCTCTCTGTGCTTTACAATGCTTCCCTATGCTTTACCAGACCTCTCTGTGCTTTACAATGCTTCCCTATGCTTTACCAGACCTCTCTGTGCTTTACAATGCTTCCCTATGCTTTACCAGACCTCTCTGTGCTTTACAATGCTTCCCTATGCTTTACCAGACCTCTCTGTGCTTTACAATGCTTCCCTATGCTTTACCAGACCTCTCTGTGCTTTACAATGCTTTCCTGTGCTTTACCAGACCTCTCTGTGCTTTGCAGTGCTTCCCTGTGCTTTACCAGACCTCTCTGTGCTTTACAATGCTTCCCTATGCTTTACCAGACCTCTCTGTGCTTTACAATGCTTCCCTATGCTTTACCACACCTCTCTGTGCTTTACAATGCTTCCCTATGCTTTACCACACCTCTCTGTGCTTTACAATGCTTCCCTCTGCTTTACCAGACCTCTCTGTGCTTTACAATGCTTCCCTATGCTTTACCACACCTCTCTGTGCTTTACAATGCTTCCCTATGCTTTACCAGACCTCTCTATGCTTTACAATGCTTCCCTATGCTTTACCAGACCTCTCTGTGCTTTACAATGCTTCCCTATGCTTTACCAGACCTCTCTGTGCTTTACAGTGATTGTCTATGTTTTACTTTGCTTTCACTGTGCTTTATTACATTGAAGTGTGTTTTTACTATTTTCATTGTTTTGATTTGCTGACGGAGTTCTGACACAGGAAGCCCCTACCCTCCCCCCTCCTCAGGACACAAGGTCACTTCCTGCCCCTAGCACACTGCTTCCTGCTTCTCCCAGATTGTCGCAGTATCAAGGGCGGCTTCCTGGCAGGTGTTTCCTATTTCTGAACAAAACTTTCAGAGTTTCAAAAATACACACACTGGCCTGGACACTTTATTAGGACCTCCCTGCCTCTCTGTGTGTCTGTCTGTCTGTCTGTCTGCCTCTCTGTGTGTCTGTCTGTCTGTCTGTCTGTCTGCCTCTGTCTGTCTGCCTCTCTGTGTGTCTGTCTGTCTGTCTGTCTGCCTCTGTGTGTCTGTGTGTCTGTGTGTCTGCCTCTCTGTGCGTCTGTCTGTCTGTCTGTCTGTCTGCCTCTCTGTGTGTCTGTCTGTCTGTCTGTCTGCCTCTGTGTGTCTGTGTGTCTGTGTGTCTGCCTCTCTGTGCGTCTGTCTGTCTGTGTGTCTGCCTCTCTGTGCGTCTGTCTGTCTGTCTGTCTGCCTCTGTGCGTCTGTCTGTCTGTCTGTCTGCCTCTGTGTGTCTGTGAGAGAGAACAAACACAGACAGACAGACAGACGACAACCGCAGACAGACAGACACCAGGAGACAGTCAGACAGACAGACGCACTGGAGTCTGTGTGTCTGTCTGTCTGCCTGTCTGTCTGTCTGTCTCTCTGTGTGTCTGTCTGTCTGTGTGTCTGTGTGTCTGTGTGTCTGTCTGTCTGTCTGCTGTCTGTCTGTCTGTTTGTCTGTCTGTCTGTTTTTATTGACATGGTCAACCCAGCACATTTCTACCCGGACGGGCACTTTGTTAAAACTTAATCACACATATCATATGTCACTCAAATCTACAGCTCTGGCCAAAAGGAATTTTAGGATTGAAACACAATTACAAAACAAAACACAAAAACACTATACAAACATCATTTTGAAATTTTATTTATCATCTAATTAAATAAACTACAATTTTCATTACATGAGTAGGTGTTAAAACTTCATGCTGATATTGGACTCTCACCTAGATAAGCACCAGCTAAGATTCATCTGTGTTTCCTTCCATCTGATGATGTAGCTATCCTGCCTGGTGTTGATGGCTGCAGTGTAATGCTGGCTCCAGGGATCAGAGGATTTTGCATCCCTGGCACATCAGCACGCACAACAGCTACAATGCTGGCTCCAGGGATCAACCACAGTGCAGCCTCCCTAATGCATCAGCATGACAACTGTCTGGACTGAGCTGAGAAGCGTACTTCTCTGGAGTCTTCAAGTGGGCACCTACTATCCTCTGTGTTTCGTTGACTGGCCCACGACACCTTAAGAGGGCTTAACAGTGATTCTGGCGTCCCAGCATCACCCCCCCTCCGCCCCCCACTCAGCTCAGCCCAGCTTACTTGCCTTCCTTTACGTCAACGTTTTTTTAATTTCTTCTGTGCTTGAGATCCCCAACAAGAATCTTTTCATCTCAACCAGAGCCAGTCGCTGCTCCTCTCTGCTGCTTCAGATAAGCTCTTCACTGTGCGGCACAACTCCTGGCCACTGAACCCGACATCTCTGAGAAACCGGGTTGTAGAGTGTGCCACAAATCCTCGACAACCCACCTCCACTGGGTAAACTCGGACTCTCCATCCTCGCTGTTCCGCTTCAGCAGCTAGGTGAGCATAACAAAGGTTCTTCCTCCAATAGCCTCATCCACAGCATCTTCCCATGGCGCTGTTAACTCTACCAGATGAACAAGGCATGCGGATCCAGACCGCAAGACAATATTGAAGGTTAGTGGTGGCAATCTCAGCTGTCCTAGACAATTTCTGGTTTTAATACCTTTTCTTGGCATTTGCTCCCCTGGACGGAGGAATGTTGTTCTTCGAGTGTCATACGTTACTGGAATTGGTGGCAACACGTTGGTCATGCTACGCTTGTCTTTCAATGTTAAGGCCGGACATCTCAGCACCTGGTCATGACGCCTTGGCTAAGACCCACCTTACACCCTGTCAAAATGGGTCTTAATGTAGCTGGCGATGAACACAAAGGACACCAAGGATCCTCTCCTACCCATAGATTAAGGTTGACGTCAATTTCCCTTGCTATGCAGATGAAGCTCAATTATATTATTACTCAATTATACCCGTACTACCTGTCTTGTTGATATTAAAAGAGTGGATGTCAAAAAAGTATTTATTATTAAACTCTGGTAAAAGAGAGCTAATGCTATTAGGATCAAATTAAACTACACAAATTCAGGTTGAGGTCTGAAATGAGAAATCTGGGTGTAATCTTTGACCCATGTCTCTCATTTGAACCTTATATTAGAAAGATAACCAAACTATCCTTTTTTCATTTAAGAAATATTGCTAAGCTGAGGTACTTTCTCTCCATGCAGGGTGCAGAGAGGTTGATGCATGCTTTTAAAACATCCAGACTAGATTATTGCAATGCTCTGTTCTCTGGTATTCCCAGATCAATCTGATCTCGACTGCAGCTTGCACAGAACGCTGCTGCCAGGGTCTTAAAAAGAAGTACGAGATATGATCACATTACCCTGGTACTGGCAGCCCTGCACTGGCTCCCTGTAAAGATCAGGGTTGATTTTATGTTTATTACATACAAAGCATTAAATGGTTTAGCTCCCTCATATTTAAATGATATTTTAATCCCATACACACCTATACCACCACTGCGATCCCAGGATGCTTACTTGGATGCTCCCTATAGCCTGGAGATTGCAGGTTCGAATCCAGTATATGTCACCGGGGAATCCCAGGGGGCAGATCGCAATTGGTCGAACATGTAGGGAGGGCTTAGGCCGGCAGCCCAGGGACCCCCATGGCCGATAGGGGGGTGTGCAGCTCTGCGGTGGAGCTGTCAGATCTGTGTTGTCCTCCGGCACTGTAGGTCTGGTGGACTCCGCAGTGCCTAGAATGGCAGATTGGAAGGAGCGTGTTTCGGAGGACAGCCTCCGTTTCCCCAAGCCGCCAGGAGGGTTGCAGCGGTGAACCAGGATCCAAATAATAAACCGGGCTTTTCAAATTGGGGAGGAAATCAGAGTAAAAAAAAAAAAAAACATTGGCAACGACTAAATTCAAATAAATAAATACAATTAAAAATACCAAACTGTACAGTAAAACAATAATCCAAAATACACAGAGGGGTGTACCTCATCACACGGTCTGTAATCCAATATTATTCAGCAGCTTTCACTCCACTATTAGTTTGTTCTATTAGAGGGGGTGCGACACTTTTGGTCAGAGCTGTACATGCCCCCCCCCCCCACCACCCCCCCCGTAATGATCAAAAATAATTCTTCTGGAATCACGTATTTTTCAAGAACAGTTCGTTCAACTTCTACACACATATCATATGATATTATTATTATTATTATTATTATTATTATTATTATTATTATTATTATTATTATTATGCATACAAGGGGCACAAAGACTGTAAGATTCCTAATTGTACATTAATTATAATAAACTAAACTATAAACTATAATAAGATCCAAAATGGAAAATTGTCTACATGGTAGCAGGGTCCTGGGAGACAGTCAACATGGTTTTAGGAAAGGGAGATCGTTTCTAACTAACCTGCTTGATTTTTTTGAGGATGCAACATCGATAATGGATAATTGCAAAGCATATGACATGGTTTATTTA
>NC_054587.1:1912593-1926822 GCF_017654505.1 Polyodon spathula
CCTGCACCACAGAGACAACACGGACACAAACAAAGGAGACAGCTGCTTCTGCATCCAGCGCTCAAAGAACATCACAGACATCTGCAGAGCGTCCTGAGGTGAGATAGTAATCAAACAATGACTTGGGTCACATTATTGAGGAGTTCGATGATAAAACGAGTGATCAGGAGAGGACTGATCACTGTGCACGACTATAAAGAGATATGTGAAAAATACAGCGAACAAGAAGTGGGGTGGAGCTGGAGATAAAGTTCTGAGTGTCCTTTTGCGATTCAGTGCCTTTTAAACCTGTTTTACTCTGGGGGAAAAATTTAAACAGTGAGAGTAAAATAAATTGGACCCAACGTGCCTGACAAGCGCTGAATAAATGGACCGCTAAGGGTTAAGGAAACGACCCAGAAGGACCGGTGTTGCTATATCATATGTGGGTGTTTTGTTTTGCCACCAGATATATTGCATTGCACCACGAGCACTACAGCACACACCCAGGACTGGTGACTGTGTTTATTATTTGGGACTGCAACCTGTTGATTTATGCCAGTGCAGTACATATTGCTGTGTATTGCCTGGGATTATTGTTTGGTCATCAGACCAGGATTATAATTAAAAACCTGTTCTGAGTGGATTACACCTGTCTGTGTCCTGATTGCGCACTGCAACCACTTTGCCACATTCTGTCACAAGACTAGAATAAAATCAAGAATAAAAACCGTACATACGTTTTCCTTTTCTTGAATAATTTTATACTCCTTCCAATGGTGCCGATCGATGTGTTTTCTTAAATTCATCAAGCCTCTGCCTCCTTTTTAAACTGAACAGTGACAAACAATGCAATGGAAAACGTCTTTCTCTTTACCTGAGCAAAGTAAATATCTAAATAGGAGCTCTGCATTTTACTGGAAACATTTGCTTTAGTGACCTTCTGGGTGACTGACGTGACCTGCCTCACATAAGACAGTTTACAAACGAGAGGAGGCCATTTGGCCCATCTTGCTCATTTGGTTGTTAGTAGCTTATTGATCCCAGAATCTCATCAAGCAGCTTCTTGAAGGATCCCAGGGTGTCAGCTTCAACAACATTACTGGGGAGTTGATTCCAGACCCTCACAATTCTCTGTGTAAAAAAAGTGTCTCCTATTTTCTGTTCTGAATGGCTCTTTGTCTAATCTCCATTTGTGACCCCTGGTCCTTGTGTCTTTTTTCAGGCTGAAAAAGTCCCTTGGGTCGACACTGTCAATACCTTTTAGAATTTTGAATGCTTGAATCAGATCGCCGCGTCGTCTTCTTTGTTCAAGACTGAACAGATTCAATTCTTTTAGCCTGTCTGCATATGACATGCCTTTTAAGCCCGGAATAATTCTGGTCGCTCTTCTTTGCGCTCTTTCTAGAGCAGCAATATCCTTTTTGTAGCGAGGTGACCAGTACTGAACACAGTATTCAATACATAAGAACCTGTCTCATTTTCTACCATTCTGAAAAGTTATAGTGAAACTTTAGAGTGGTGTTACACAGAGAGATGTAAAGTCATGTGACAGATGACCAACCAGACACCTGAAGCCTGAGCCACTAATCAAGCTTTGGGAGCCTGATCTGGGATGGCCACCCTGACCACCCAGTTCAGAAAAACCTGTATGGACCACTGATGCTGAAGTCTAACACGATTTATTTAACTCTTCAATGGAGGTATGGTATGTACCATGGTACAGGGCTGAACTGGATATCAGACCGGTTTTAATAGTGCAATAAGCATCCCTAATATATACGTACACACACGTACGTTCATATGTGAATTGAATCTATTCAGTCTTGAACAAAGAAGACGACGCGGCGATCTGATTCAAGCATTCAAAATTCTAAAAGGTATTGACAGTGTCGACCCAAGGGACTTTTTCAACCTGAAAAAAGAAACAAGGATCAGGGGTCACAAATGGAGATTAGACAAAGGGGCATTCAGAACAGAAAATAGGAGGCACTTTTTTACACAGAGAATCGTGAGGGTCTGGAATCAACTCCCCAGTAATGTTGTTGAAGCTGACACCCTGGGATCCTTCAAGAAGCTGCTTGATGATATTCTGGGATCAATAAGCTACTGACAACCAAACGAGCAAGATGGGCCGAATGGCCTCGTTTGTAAACTTTCTTATGCTCTTCTAAAAAGGGAGAGGGAGAATGTATGTAGACTTCAACTAGCGGTTGTTGTGAAACTGTGAGGGAGGGAGAGAGAGAGGATGAACGAGAGGGTCGTAACTGTGAAGCAATCACAAGAAATGTGAGTCTATGGAGTGGAGGAGAGAAAAAAGATACTTGAGAGAGAAGGAGAGTGTGGAGACGATTGAAGATAAATTAGAAATAGTTTATTATTTTGTCATGAACCGCGGCCCAAAAAGGGATTTGTTGTGCCACCAGTTGCTAAATGAAAATTAAATTGGTCGTAGTTTGGAGTAGACAAACAAAACATACTAGCACTAACAAACAAAAGGAACGCTAAACAAACCAGTATCGTGCTGATCTAAGTCAGCGCGTATGGAAATGGTAATTGTATTATTTTAAAGTTATTCCTTTTTTTCGCTCCTGTTCTCTCGCCTTGAACACAGAACCCGAATGAGTGAAACACTGCATCTTTTATGCAGCTGTACCAGACTCGATTGCTAGTCATTCAATTTGGAATCTCAGTACATCTGCAGGTGAACTAAATTGTGCCATCCTTGTGCCTAAATACAATTATATATTTTAAATCCCTCGTGCTCCACGTAGCCCCATTATATCCTGTTCAATACCTGTACACCAACGTTAACACACCAGACGCAACACAACACAAAACACACACAGGGCCGGGGCACACTGCCACAGTGACGTGCAAAGAAGATTCACTCAGACAAACTTTGTGATTCAACAAAATCAGTTTTAATATAAAGAGCTGTGTTTATCTGCACACGGCTTTCAACTTGTTTCCAAGGAAACCAGACTCACCGCAGCAGCTCTGTACAGGATGTGTTTCGTTAAAAAGGGTCCCTGAGAGTACGAGGCGCAGAGAGACAGAGAGAGAGAGAGAAACGGGGTCAGGGGGAGAGATTGAGAGATTCCTGAATCATTAACGTTCTCTTCTCTGTGTCTTTAACTCGCTTTTCTTCTTCGTTGTCTTCACGCCCTCATTTTCTTGGTCTGTTTTTTGTTGTTCTCGTTCTTTCTATTCATTCAAATGATTTCTTCCTCCTGTTCCATTTCATTCTTCCTTGCATCCAGAACTATTAAACACTAAATAGAGCCCAATGTAACCTTTCTCAATGTAGTGCAACACCTGAAGACACTGAGAAAGACTTCTAGGGGAAACGTTAGTCTTTGAATTCACATTGAAGACACTGAGAAAGACTTCTAGTGGAAACGTTAGTCTTTGAATTCACACTGAAGACACTGAGAAAGACTTCTAGTGGAAACGTTAGTCATTGAATTTACACTGAAGACACTGAGAAAGACTTCTAGTGGAAACGTTTGCCATTGAATTCACACTGAAGACACTGAGAAAGACTTCTAGTGGAAACGTTTGCCATTGAATTCACACTGAAGACACTGAGAAAGACTTCTAGTGGAAACGCTGGTCATTGAATTCACACTGAAGACACTGAGAAAGACTTCTAGTGGAAACGTTGGTCTTTGAATTCACACTGAAGACACTGAGAAAGACTTCTAGTGGAAACGTTTGTCATTGAATTCACATTGAAGACACTGAGAAAGACTTCTAGTGGAAACGTTAGTCTTTGAATTCACATTGAAGACACTGAGAAAGACTTCTAGTGGAAACGTTAGTCTTTGAATTCACATTGAAGACACTGAGAAAGACTTCTAGTGGAAACACTGGTCATTGAATTTACACTGAAGACACTGAGAAAGACTTCTAGTGGAAACGTTAGTCTTTGAATTCACATTGAAGACACTGAGAAAGACTTCTAGTGGAAACGTTAGTCTTTGAATTCACATTGAAGACACTGAGAAAGACTTCTAGTGGAAACGTTAGTCTTTGAATTCACATTGAAGACACTGAGAAAGACTTCTAGTGGAAACACTGGTCATTGAATTTACACTGAAGACACCGAGAAAGACTTCTAATGGAAATGTTAGTCTTTGAATTCACACTGAAGTAAGGCAAGGGGTTCATGCTGTAAGAAGCACTTATTCAAGTTTGTAAATATAAATGAGAAACAAGCAGAGAAACAGCAGCATCCTAAAAGAACATTAAAAACAAAAACCAACTCACACAGAAACACCCCTGAACAACCCGACAGTCTGCCCCGGGCCAATCAGCTACATTAGATACTGTCCTGTTGGGCATTAGGCAAGCAATTCCATTCAGCTCAGTTACACCCTCTGGGGTATTAAACTCTTCCAGGTCTGGACTGAATTCCACTCTGTTCCACCCCTGGGGGTAATAAATTCCAGTCCATGGGTGTTCTCTCCCTGTGGCAGTTCTGCCCTGTTTGGGGTATTGAATTCTATGACAGTTACCCCAGGGTGGTACAGTCACTGTTTGGGTATCAGACTCCAGCCCCCCCCTGTCCGGGGCTGTAGAGGGCAGTAGCGGGCAGTGCCACCTCTCAGGATTGCAAGGTTATTTTCGTCACACTGTCAGTCGCAGCGGCTCAGTTCTTTTTTATATCAGCCTCACCTCGTGGGGGCAGGGGGCATGTTTAAACTGTACTGTTGTAGAGTAGGCAAACCAAAACCTCAAGGGCAGAAACCAGGAGCGAAGACACGCAGTGTGGACATGAACTGAGCAGAGCGGAAACACTTCTTCACACAGAGAGTGTAGAGGGGTGTAATGGGTTACCAGGGGTTACCAAGGACCACCAAGCCACATAGCTGATGCTGAATCCTCAGACCCAACTTGACAAGGTTCTGAGATCAATCAGCTACTCAGAACCGGACCAGCTCTGATGGGCTGAACCCTCTCAATACGGGAATTCTCTTTCATTCTTCTTTTGTAAACTGCCTCTCACGCTGTTTAATTGCCCTTCGCAGTCCTGCCTCTCACGCTGTTTAATTGCCCTTCACAGTCCTGCCTCTCACGCTGTTTAATTGCCCTTCACAGTCCTGCCTCTCACGCTGTTTAATTGCCCTTCACAGTCCTGCCTCTCACGCTGTTTAATTGCCCTTCGCGGTTCTGTTCTTTGCCCAGGTCACAGGTGGAAATGGCTTTGCCAGATGATCATGTGACTCCTCTCGGCTCTCCTCAGCAGGGCATCGGCTGAACCCTCCTCCCCGTCACCTGACAGGAAGAGAAGAGAGTGCCTTCATCAGTGTTACTGAAACTAAACTGAGTCAAGCAGAGCAGCAGTTGGGCTCCAGTGCCTTCATCAGTGTTACTGAAACTAAACTGAGTCAAGCAGAGCAGCGTTTGGGCTCTAGTGCCTTCATCAGTGTTATTGAAACTAAACTGAGTCAAGCAGACCAGCGTTTGGGCTCCAGTGCCTTCATCAGTGTTACTGAAACTAAACTGAGTCAAGCAGAGCAGCGTTTGGGCTCCAGTGCCTTCATCAGTGTTACTGAAACTAAACTGAGTCAAGCAGAGCAGCGTTTGGGCTCCAGTGCCTTCATCAGTGTTACTGAAACTAAACTGAGTCAAGCAGAGCAGCGTTTGGGCTCCAGTGCCTTCATCAGTGTTACTGAAACTAAACTGAGTCAAGCAGACCAGCGTTTGGGCTCTAGTGCCTTCATCAGTGTTACTGAAACTAAACTGAGTCAAGCAGAGCAGCGTTTGGGCTCCAGTGCCTTCATCAGTGTTACTGAAACTAAACTGAGTCAAGCAGAGCAGCGTTTGGGCTCCAGTGCCTTCATCAGTGTTACTGAAACTAAACTGAGTCAAGCAGAGCAGCGTTTGGGCTCCAGTGCCTTCATCAGCGTTACTGAAACTAAACTGAGTCAAGCAGAGCAGCGTTTGGGCTCTAGTGCCTTCAT
Source organism: Polyodon spathula (assembly GCF_017654505.1). Taxonomy (NCBI): domain Eukaryota; kingdom Metazoa; phylum Chordata; class Actinopteri; order Acipenseriformes; family Polyodontidae; genus Polyodon; species Polyodon spathula. The sequence continues at coordinate 1,918,542 of NC_054587.1, forward strand.
CAGTGTTACTGAAACTAAACTGAGTCAAGCAGAGCAGCGTTTGGGCTCCAGTGCCTTCATCAGTGTTACTGAAACTAAACTGAGTCAAGCAGAGCAGCGTTTGGGCTCTAGTGCCTTCATCAGTGTTACTGAAACTAAACTGAGTCAAGCAGAGCAGCGTTTGGGCTCCAGTGCCTTCATCAGTGTTACTGAAACTAAACTGAGTCAAGCAGACCAGCGTTTGGGCTCCAGTGCCTTCATCAGTGTTACTGAAACTAAACTGAGTCAAGCAGAGCAGCGTTTGGGCTCTAGTGCCTTCATCAGTGTTACTGAAACTAAACTGAGTCAAGCAGAGCAGCGTTTGGGCTCTAGTGCCTTCATCAGTGTTACTGAAACTAAACTGAGTCAAGCAGAGCAGCGTTTGGGCTCCAGTGCCTTCATCAGTGTTACTGAAACTAAACTGAGTCAAGCAGAGCAGCGTTTGGGCTCTAGTGCCTTCATCAGTGTTACTGAAACTAAACTGAGTCAAGCAGAGCAGCGTTTGGGCTCTAGTGCCTTCATCAGTGTTACTGAAACTAAACTGAGTCAAGCAGAGCAGCGTTTGGGCTCTAGTGCCTTCATCAGTGTTACTGAAACTAAACTGAGTCAAGCAGACCAGCGTTTGGGCTCCAGTGCCTTCATCAGTGTTACTGAAACTAAACTGAGTCAAGCAGAGCAGCGTTTGGTGTGTATTAGTGCCTTCATCAGTGTTACTGAAACTAAACTGAGTCAAGCAGAGCAGCGTTTGGGCTCTAGTGCCTTCATCAGTGTTACTGAAACTAAACTGAGTCAAGCAGAGCAGCGTTTGGGCTCCAGTGCCTTCATCAGTGTTACTGAAACTAAACTGAGTCAAGCAGACCAGCGTTTGGGCTCCAGTGCCTTCATCAGTGTTACTGAAACTAAACTGAGTCAAGCAGAGCAGCGTTTGGGCTCCAGTGCCTTCATCAGTGTTACTGAAACTAAACTGAGTCAAGCAGACCAGCGTTTGGGCTCCAGTGCCTTCATCAGTGTTACTGAAACTAAACTGAGTCAAGCAGAGCAGCGTTTGGGCTCCAGTGCCTTCATCAGTGTTACTGAAACTAAACTGAGTCAAGCAGAGCAGCGTTTGGTGTGTATTAGTGCCTTCATCAGTGTTACTGAAACTAAACTGAGTCAAGCAGAGCAGCGTTTGGAGTCAAGCAGACCAGCGTTTGGGCTCTAGTGCCTTCATCAGTGTTACTGAAACTAAACTGAGTCAAGCAGAGCAGCGTTTGGGCTCTAGTGCCTTCATCAGTGTTACTGAAACTAAACTGAGTCAAGCAGAGCAGCGTTTGGTGTGTATTAGTGCCTTCATCAGTGTTACTGAAACTAAACTGAGTCAAGCAGAGCAGCGTTTGGGCTCCAGTGCCTTCATCAGTGTTACTGAAACTAAACTGAGTCAAGCAGAGCAGCGTTTGGGCTCTAGTGCCTTCATCAGTGTTACTGAAACTAAACTGAGTCAAGCAGAGCAGCGTTTGGGCTCCAGTGCCTTCATCAGTGTTACTGAAACTAAACTGAGTCAAGCAGAGCAGCGTTTGGGCTCCAGTGCCTTCATCAGTGTTACTGAAACTAAACTGAGTCAAGCAGAGCAGCGTTTGGGCTCTAGTGCCTTCATCAGTGTTACTGAAACTAAACTGAGTCAAGCAGAGCAGCGTTTGGGCTCTAGTGCCTTCATCAGTGTTACTGAAACTAAACTGAGTCAAGCAGACCAGCGTTTGGGCTCCAGTGCCTTCATCAGTGTTACTGAAACTAAACTGAGTCAAGCAGAGCAGCGTTTGGGCTCCAGTGCTTTCATCAGTGTTACTGAAACTAAACTGAGTCAAGCAGAGCAGCGTTTGGTGTGTATTAGTGCCTTCATCAGTGTTACTGAAACTAAACTGAGTCAAGCAGAGCAGCGTTTGGTGTGTATTAGTGCCTTCATCAGTGTTACTGAAACTAAACTGAGTCAAGCAGACCAGCGTTTGGGCTCCAGTGCCTTCATCAGTGTTACTGAAACTAAACTGAGTCAAGCAGAGCAGCGTTTGGGCTCCAGTGCCTTCATCAGTGTTACTGAAACTAAACTGAGTCAAGCAGAGCAGCGTTTGGGCTCCAGTGCCTTCATCAGTGTTACTGAAACTAAACTGAGTCAAGCAGAGCAGCGTTTGGGCTCCAGTGCTTCATCAGTGTTACTGAAACTAAACTGAGTCAAGCAGAGCAGCGTTTGGGCTCCAGTGCCTTCATCAGTGTTACTGAAACTAAACTGAGTCAAGCAGAGCAGCGTTTGGGCTCCAGTGCCTTCATCAGTGTTACTGAAACTAAACTGAGTCAAGCAGAGCAGCGTTTGGTGTGTATTAGTGCCTTCATCTTCCAGAAGTTCACTGGATCAGGAACTCAAACCAGAAGAGTTTGCAGACAAATGTTTGAATGCCTTCGTTTGAATGTGGAAACATTAATCTGAATTTCTATTGCAGTTTGTGTGTGTGTTTCTCACCGATTCTGAAGTTGATGTATCCCTCTCCTCCACTCATCACCAGCTCCGTCTGCACGCCCTCCACAGCCAGCGAGGGGTTAACACAGCCTGCACAATTACACACAAAGACACAGAGGGGGATCACAACCAGCGACAATCCAACACTACACTCGGACACACAGACAGGAAGACAGACACACACAAACACAAAACAGACAGACACACACACACACCTGGCACAGAGATGAAGAATCTGACGGCGTCTCTATGTCCATGATAACAGAGCTGAGCGCCAGGCAGAGAGCAGTATGGGATACCGGAGGTCTGAGAGTCTGCATCACTGAGGGGCTCTGAGAGAGAGAGAAAGAGACAGAGAGAGAGACCCAGATCTGTAAGAATAAAGTCTTGCACAATAAGGTTATTTTATATATATATATTTTATAAACACACACACACTACTTTTCTATAGGGTTTTTAACCCTAACGCTATTCCCACCCCCACACAAGCAGCCAAAGCAACCAGTCAACACAGGCTTACAAGTAAAGGTAGACAGTCAGCAGAGTGTTTTAATCTGGAATTTTAATTCATGAAAACGCAAAACAGTAATAAAGCTGTAAATCAAAAGAAACCGTTTTTATTATCGATCCTCACTGAACAGAAACGAAAGCTTCACGCACACGGTTTTAAATTCGCTGGATGCCTCGGAGCGCTAGCATTCAAGCAGACTATGAATTTGGTTAAAAACTGTGTCACATCACATCGAAGAAACGTTATCCTTTGTAACATAATGAAAATGGAAATGCTGACCCCACATTGATGAGTAAACTGGAGCGTCTCGATGAGCAGGTGAGGCGGCGCTGCGTGAGTTAGAGAATGTACAGGCAAACTGGATGCTCTGCTACGTTTGTGAAAATATTGTCACGCTGTTTTCACCAAACAACAAGTATCAAGCTGTCTGGTATGCATTCTGGGAGCTGTAGTTCAAATGGGAGTGGGTGTCTATGATTGCAAAATGTACAGGCTCCCCCAGAACTACAGATCCCACGACGTCACTTGCACACAGGTTTTGCTGACCCAAGCACACTCTCAAGGGCGGGATTCCTTGCTGAGAGGATTTCAGACCGTCCCGGATCCTGGGCGGTTATCTTTTGATCGTTAACAATGCAGGAACCGTTTCAGAATAACAGTGTGGCAAGATCCACTACAGAGGGGATTCCAGACCAAGAAGCAATACACAGCAGGCAGAGGTACTGCAGGTGAGACGCCAGCTGAATCAATCGATCTTTATTTATCTATATAGCGCCTTTCATAGCGGAGCACCATCACAAAGCGCTTTACGAGACAGCGAGGAACAATTCGCTCAGGGCTTTTATTAATGAAACAAAACACAAAACAAAACATCAAAAAAACCCACACAAAAACAAGCAGAGCCGCTTTCCCGTATTGTATTCAGTTCTCCGATCCCTCTCTCTCTCTCTCCTCTTATAAGAGGTGGCTGCTTCCAGTTAGAACCAATTATTCTACTAAGCAGCAGCCATGTTCTCACAGGACAGGAATTAACCCCATCCCTGCCAAAAACCACCCACCACCTAACTCTCAAAACAGCACAATATTTAAAGGCAGAGCACAATACGGGTATCCAGATCTCGTTGACCACACACGGGGCGTCACGAAGCTCCCCGCGCCTTCACAGCATTGCAAGTCAAGGGAACATGCAACGGGCAATTCCGACAAACCACGGCAAAGTATTCAATGTGCAAAGCTGGGGGTTTAACATTGAGCACCCAACTCAACCCTAACTATAGTGGCCCTGGGCCATATATATATAGAGAGAGAGAGAGAAGCCAATCAATACTTTGCATTGATGAAAGCAACCAATCCTGCAAGTTACCTGCAACGTCTGAGAGCCAATCACAGCTCGACCGGAGTCACAGACACAGCAACCAAGCGAGACAGGGACAGTTCAGTAATATCGCTCTATCATGTACAGATTGAAAAGGCTTTGGCTGATGGTAGAAACACGATGAGTGAGGAGGCATTTTAGAGTGGTGTCTGATGAGAGACTGGATTGGTGCTTCAGACTCTAATGAGAGACTGGATTGGTGCTTCAGACTCTAATGAGAGACTGGATTGGTGCTTCAGACTCTAATGAGAGACTGGATTGGGGGATCAGACTCTAATGAGAGACTGGATTGGTGCTTCAGACTCTAATGAGAGACTGGATTGGTGCTTCAGACTCTAATGAGAGACTGGATTGGTGCTTCAGACTCTAATGAGAGACTGGATTGGTGCTTCAGACTCTAATGAGAGACTGGATTGGTGCTTCAGACTCTAATGAGAGACTGGATTGGTGCTTCAGACTCTAATGAGAGACTGGATTGGTGCTTCAGACTCTAATGAGAGACTGGATTGGTGCTTCAGACTCTAATGAGAGACTGGATTGGTGCTTCAGACTCTAATGAGAGACTGGATTGGTGCTTCAGACTCTAATGAGAGACTGGATTGGTGCTTCAGACTCTAATGAGAGACTGGATTGGTGCTTCAGACTCTAATGAGAGACTGGATTGGGGGATCAGACTCTAATGAGAGACTGGATTGGTGCTTCAGACTCTAATGAGAGACTGGATTGGTGCTTCAGACTCTAATGAGAGACTGGATTGGTGCTTCAGACTCTAATGAGAGACTGGATTGGTGCTTCAGACTCTAATGAGAGACTGGATTGGTGCTTCAGACTCTAATGAGAGACTGGATTGGTGCTTCAGACTCTAATGAGAGACTGGATTGGTGCTTCAGACTCTAATGAGAGACTGGATTGGTGCTTCAGACTCTAATGAGAGACTGGATTGGTGCTTCAGACTCTAATGAGAGACTGGATTGGTGCTTCAGACTCTAATGAGAGACTGGATTGGTGGATCAGACTCTAATGAGAGACTGGATTGGTGCTTCAGACTCTAATGAGAGACTGGATTGGTGCTTCAGACTCTAATGAGAGACTGGATTGGTGCTTCAGACTCTAATGAGAGACTGGATTGGTGCTTCAGACTCTAATGAGAGACTGGATTGGTGCTTCAGACTCTAATGAGAGACTGGATTGGTGCTTCAGACTCTAATGAGAGACTGGATTGGTGCTTCAGACTCTAATGAGAGACTGGATTGGTGCTTCAGACTCTAATGAGAGACTGGATTGGTGCTTCAGACTCTAATGAGAGACTGGATTGGTGCTTCAGACTCTAATGAGAGACTGGATTGGTGCTTCAGACTCTAATGAGAGACTGGATTGGTGCTTCAGACTCTAATGAGAGACTGGATTGGTGCTTCAGACTCTAATGAGAGACTGGATTGGTGCTTCAGACTCTAATGAGAGACTGGATTGGTGCTTCAGACTCTAATGAGAGACTGGATTGGTGCTTCAGACTCTAATGAGAGACTGGATTGGTGCTTCAGACTCTAATGAGAGACTGGATTGGTGCTTCAGACTCTAATGAGAGACTGGATTGGTGCTTCAGACTCTAATGAGAGACTGGATTGGTGCTTCAGACTCTAATGAGAGACTGGATTGGGGGATCAGACTCTAATGAGAGACTGGATTGGTGCTTCAGACTCTAATGAGAGACTGGATTGGTGCTTCAGACTCTAATGAGAGACTGGATTGGTGCTTCAGACTCTAATGAGAGACTGGATTGGTGCTTCAGACTCTAATGAGAGACTGGATTGGTGCTTCAGACTCTAATGAGAGACTGGATTGGTGCTTCAGACTCTAATGAGAGACTGGATTGGTGCTTCAGACTCTAATGAGAGACTGGATTGGTGCTTCAGACTCTAATGAGAGACTGGATTGGTGCTTCAGACTCTAATGAGAGACTGGATTGGTGCTTCAGACTCTAATGAGAGACTGGATTGGTGCTTCAGACTCTAATGAGAGACTGGATTGGTGCTTCAGACTCTAATGAGAGACTGGATTGGTGCTTCAGACTCTAATGAGAGACTGGATTGGTGCTTCAGACTCTAATGAGAGACTGGATTGGTGCTTCAGACTCTAATGAGAGACTGGATTGGTGCTTCAGACTCTAATGAGAGACTGGATTGGTGCTTCAGACTCTAATGAGAGACTGGATTGGTGCTTCAGACTCTAATGAGAGACTGGATTGGTGCTTCAGACTCTAATGAGAGACTGGATTGGTGCTTCAGACTCTAATGAGAGACTGGATTGGTGCTTCAGACTCTAATGACAGACTGGATTGGTGCTTCAGACTCTAATGAGAGACTGGATTGGTGCTTCAGACTCTAATGAGAGACTGGATTGGTGCTTCAGACTCTAATGAGAGACTGGATTGGTGCTTCAGACTCTAATGAGAGACTGGATTGGTGCTTCAGACTCTAATGAGAGACTGGATTGGGGGATCAGACTCTAATGAGAGACTGGATTGGTGCTTCAGACTCTAATGAGAGACTGGATTGGTGCTTCAGACTCTAATGAGAGACTGGATTGGTGCTTCAGACTCTAATGAGAGACTGGATTGGTGCTTCAGACTCTAATGAGAGACTGGATTGGTGCTTCAGACTCTAATGAGAGACTGGATTGGTGCTTCAGACTCTAATGAGAGACTGGATTGGTGCTTCAGACTCTAATGAGAGACTGGATTGGTGCTTCAGACTCTAATGAGAGACTGGATTGGTGCTTCAGACTCTAATGAGAGACTGGATTGGTGCTTCAGACTCTAATGAGAGACTGGATTGGTGCTTCAGACTCTAATGAGAGACTGGATTGCTGCTTCAGACTCTAATGAGAGACTGGATTGGGGGATCAGACTCTAATGAGAGACTGGATTGCTGCTTCAGACTCTAATAAGAGACTGGATTGGTGCTTCAGACTCTAATGAGAGACTGGATTGCTGCTTCAGACTCTAATGAGAGACTGGATTGCTGCTTCAGACTTCAGTAAGAATGGTTTAATAATTGCTCTGTTTATTCAGGCAATCTCCAAATCAAGCTATTTGGTCACGCTGACAGTCGTTACTTTTGGAGAAAGTCTGGCGAGGTGTACAAAGAAAAGATCGCCATGCCTACAGTCAAGCACGGAGCTGGTACAGGAAATTGATTTCCAATACACGGTATTCCAAGACACATACCTAAAAATACTGGCCAATCACCTGAAACCCTCCGCTACAAAACTTGGTTTAAAGCAGAGCTGGACGTTCAAACACGGCATCGACCCAAAGCACACATCAAAATCTACTTCAGAATGGCTAAAGGAGAATGAAATCAAGGCTCTGGAACGGCCTCGTCAAAGTCCTGATCTAAATCCGACTGAGAATCGTTGGTATGAGTTGAAGGCAGCTGCGCACAGGAGAGGTCCTCGGAATTTGAACGAACTGGAACAATTTTGCGTTGAAGAATGGTCAAGAGTCGCTAAAGAATCATTCCAAAAGCTCACCGACAAATATCCTAAATGTTTAATAGAGGGTATTATTGCTAACGGTCTGCCAGTCTGAAATGTGCACAAAAATATGACATTTATTCTTACTTAAATATGTTTATGAACAGCACGCTGATATAACACACAGGGGTGTGTCCGTTTGCACAGGGATCCCTTTATATATTTATCTGCCACTGAATTCTGTGTGTTTTACTTAACATCATGTAATCAAAGAAACTACAAAATTGTTAAAAAAAAGAGTCTACAGGAAGCCATCATAGCAGTGCAGTAGTATTTCACGTGAGATTCCAAATGTCACATTCTCAATTGTTGTCAGTTTCTCACCTTGAAGAAGGGGGAGTGAGAAGACTGCTCCACT
>NC_054587.1:1927322-1937322 GCF_017654505.1 Polyodon spathula
CCGTCTCACCCCAGCAGTGATCTCACCTGTGACTTGGTTCTTGGGATCGCCGTCTCCACCAGCGCCTCGACTTTGGAGGCGATCGGCTTTGCTCGGCCATTACCCATAATGTAGCCAAGATATTGGGTCTCTTGTTTGCCCAATGCGCACTTGCCCAGTTTGGCTGTTAGCCCTGCCTCCCTTAGGGACTGTAGGACGGCTGAAAGTCTAATAATATGCTCCTCCCAGGTGGAGCTAAAAATCACCACCTCATGAATGTACACGGGTGCGTACTGATGATGGGGAGCCAAGTCCCGGTCCATCACTCTCTGAAAGGTGGCGGGAGCTCCATGCAGCCCGAAGCGCATGCTCCAGAAATGGAACAAGCCATCTGAGGTAGAGAAAGCAGTTTTCTCTCTCAAGCTCTGAGTGAGCGGGATCTACCAGCATCCCTTCGTCAGATCCAGGGTCGAGATTAGCCTTACCCAGCTGGTCGAGGAGTTCATCCACGGGGCACTGAATACGCATCGAACTTGGAGATAGCATTAACCTTTCGGAAATCCACACAGAACCGAGTGGAGCGGTCCTTCTTGCCCACCATCACAGTAGGACTGCCCCGGGAAGGCTCAGTGACTCCGAGCCCGAACATGTCCTCCACCTCCCTGCGAAGGGGACCCCCCCGCGACTCTCCGGGATTCGGTACGGTCTCTCCCGGACACCTGCTTGAATAATAACTGCATGAGAAATAAGGTTAGTTCTGCCGGGCAAGTCAGAAACCTCATTAAACCTTTCCACAAACTGGCAGAGCTCGCGTTTCTGATCTGGAAGTAACTGTCCCCCATTGGAATGTTAGTTGTAGCCAGTGGATTGACAGTGGGACCACTGATTACACTTTCCCACTTCTGGAAAGTGTTCACGAAACTGCTCCTGCCAGCCACAGTTCAAGTGTTAATGAATGTCCAATCACTAGCAATGAAAACATCCTGTCGACATGACAACAGGGATATCCAGCGAGCGTTACTGACGTGCTGTACAATTGGAGAGTTATTGTTTGCAAGAACAGTCTAGACTTCCTCGCTCAGTTCACTTTGTCTTTGTCGGCACCTTGCCCCTGGACAGCAGACAGGCCTCTGCGTGTAACAACAGCGGTGTGAAGTTTGCCCCCATCTCTTCACATCAAGTGGCAAAAATCCTTGAGTTAACCGTTCGCGACTTTATAAAGTTCACGATTTTCACTGCAACAGAAGGAACATTGCTCAGCTGCTGTGGCATCTCTCTGTGGATCGCACAATGATTCCAGCTCGCTGTGGGGGCCACTTCTTATTCCCTTGTCTCGTGCCCGTGGTGCCATCCTGCCACCAGACCTCGCGCCATCGCTGCAAATTCCAAAACAACGTCCCCAGTCGAGGCCAGTGTCTTGACAAAACGATTCAGTAGCTTAAAAAGCTCTTCACCAGTTGCTCGTGTTGGAAGTGGACAGCAAAACGGAAATTCCTCTTTTAATTCTGTTGCTGTAGCCAGTAGCTGTGCGGCATTGGATCTATTGGTAGAATCAACTCTCTGAATTGAAAAATATGGGCTCTGACAAACACTTCCTAGAGCTGCGCTTTTACTTCAGAGACCTCAATACGGTGCGAAACTGTGTTGTTTGAAAGTTTGATCCCGTCTAGCTGTGATTATGCTTTCTCTCCTGTCATCACCGCGCACATAACCTGTGCAGCTGGAAGTAGTAGTTTCTCCTCCTTCCGCTTCTCGAGGTAATAAACAGTCACCGCGCGGAGACGTCGTCCTCTTTTGCTTTTCACAGACGGGTAGGTAGGGTGAGTATAATGCTGACCTCTTCCAGTTGTGGGATTGACTGTTTTAAGAGCTCGTTTTAGTGAGTTTTCTGGAGTTCCCTTGCAGTTTATTGCTGGAAGTCGGCTCTCCTTTTCCCTGGAATCAGAAGCTCTGCAGTTGAAGGCTGAGCTTGACACCAGTCTTTTTCTCTTTTTTTCTCTCTTTTTCCCTTCTCCTGGTGTCCCCGCTGTTAGCTTCTCTTTGCAGGTGATCCAGGCACTGTCTTAGGTGCTCCACTCCCAGCTGCACTGGTTGAGTGGCTGCACTGCAGCTGTCTCTTGGCTACGCTTCACTCTGTTGCAGGCTCCGTGCTCTTCCCGGTTGTGTGACTGCAAGCAGCCCAGGCACAGACACACAGCTCAGTACCTTGGGTGTTTGCCCTCGGTACTTGGTGCTTGGTGGTTCAGCGCCCCAGTATCTGGACCTCGACGGCCATAGTACCCTCGGTGCCTCGGTGTCCAAGTGCTTCACGACATTGGTGGCTTTGTGCCTCGGCGCTACACACCTCGCCGCTTTGATACCTCGAGGCGTTTCGAGCCCTGTGCAGGGGCGCCTTCAAGGCTTTTAAGCCCTGCACATCAGTGGCCTCGGTGCCCCTACGCCCCAAAGCCTCGGTACCTCGGTGCTTTGACAACCTCTGTGCCTCGAGGACGCGACGCTTCACAGCCCCCAGTGTCCTCGACCCCAGTGCCCAAGGGCCTTGGTGCTTCGATACATCGACGCTCTCGGTCCAAAATAACATATTGCACCATCACACTCGATCCCGTCGATGCGCCAGTGTCGAATTCTCACCCGTGCACGTCCTGCAGGCGGAATCTGCCCTCGCAGGACAAACACACCCTGTGAGTCAAGTGCCTGGGCATAGATCACGCCTCTGCTGCCTTGGAGGACACGATGTCCTGCACTGTTTTCCCCAGATCCAAGGAGAAAACCTTGCAAAACAGAATGGCCCAGTTCACAGGCACTCTTGCGGCTAGCCTGGGAGAGCCGTCTTTGTCCTTGGGATCCCGGGCAATCTCCGAACAGCGCAGGCCTGTATTCAGACCAGCATAGACTTCGAGGTCTCACGACGGCCTGCCTGGATGGCACTCGGCTCTCTGTTACCCGTCACATGCCGATCGCTTCAGTGTCTCTCTTGTGGCCCGATTTTACTCCCTCTGAGTTTGATCGTGTCTTTCGTTTTGCAGGATGCTAGCTCCGTGTTTGTTGCTTTTATATAATCCTCTTCACTCCTTTCTGCTCATGCGAGGGGGCTGGAGTTTGCAAGGTTCACGGGGCTGTTTGAATTGATGCTCTGGAGAGAGATGTAGAGCTGCGTTCCCGCTAGCCGCTCGCCACGTCTCCAGAAGCTAAATGTTTTCATGTGTGGCCCAATTAAGTTCGCCACGGTGGCGAAGGCTTTGAGAAATGTTCTCGAGGAAGACTGCGCATGCTTGCTTTTGTGTGCTGGTAGGTGAATCGATACAGACCTGTTTTTAGTTTCATTTCATTTTGCCCAGTGAAAGCCTTTTAGCTTTGGCGGGACAGAAGTTCCGATTAGAAACATGACCTGGACAGTCCCAGTCGCTGTTTGCTATCTCGTTCAAATATTCTGAAACAGCAACAGAACGGTTCCAAGAAGATTCCAATGAATAAAAGAATAAACACGTCGATTATTTTAAGAAGAGCGATTCGTCTCGCTCTGATTTCAGTTTTAATGTTGGGATTGGTGCTGGCATTACTGTCAGTAGTCCCCTGTGAAAAAACACAGTAAAAAAACCCCAAAAAAACACGGCCATAGCTGTACAACCCTGCTTAATATCGCTTTACCGTTCTGCAGTGGAAGGAAAACCACAACACTGAGCACATGACGTACAGGTGCAGGACATGCGTGTCTGCAGTCTGCAAGCACTTTTATTCACATGGGACTACGCTGAATGGGATTTTCAGTGCGCTTTTAAATACGCTGCTTATATGTGTTGTAAACGGTAGGGTCTGGCATTTAAATAGCTACCTGCTGTCAAATCAAATACACTTTGTTTTTTTGTCTTGATGAAACAGTATGTGTGTAACCAGTTTATACAAAATGTTTATCCTTTACAATATAAACACATGTCCACAAAAATCATGTAGTAAAATTGTATTGTTTTAGCCGTTTCACCTCTCTCTCTCTCTCAGCGGTTCCTGGAGCTTGACGATGCTCTAGAGCAGGAGCGCCGTGCCCTGCAGGGGAAGGTGAGGGCTGCAGAGACGCACAGCCGAGACATGGAGAGGAAGGCAAGAGAGTACGCAGACCAGAGTGAGTGAGCGAGGGAGAGGCTGGTTCATTATCTTCACTGTGCTGTGTTTTTACTAATGGATACTGCAGTACACTTTGGGAAGGGGGCTGGTTCATTGTCTTCACTGTGCTTTACTACACTGTGCTGTGTTTTTACTAATGGATACTGCAGTACACTTTGAGAAGGGGGCTGGTTCATTGCCTTCGCCGTGCTTTACTACACTGTGCTGTGTTTTTACTAATGGATACTGCAGTACACTTTGAGAAGGGGGCTGGACCGTTATCCTTCGCCGTGCTTTAACTACACTGGGCTGTGTTTTTACTAATGTGGTCTTTGCTGTTTCATTGACTTGACAAGTGTTTACTACACTGTGCTGTGTTTTTACACTGGATACTGCAGTAGGCACTTTGAGAAGGTGGGCTGGTTCATTGTCTTCCCGCCGTGCTTTACTACACTGTGCTGTGTTTTTACTAATGGATACTGCAGTACACTTTGGGAAGGGGGCTGGTTCATTGTCTTTGCCGTGCTTTACTAGCACTGTGCTGTGTTTTTACTAATGGATACTGCAGTACACTTTGAGAAGGGGGCTGTTCCTTGTTCATTGTCTTTTGCCGGGTTTTTTTGCTAATTAGTTACACTGGTGTTCTTGTGTTTTTTTACTAATGATACTGCAGTACACTGTTGACTTGGGAAGGGGGCTGGTTCATTGTCTTTGCCGTGCTTTACTACACTGTGCTGTGTTTTTACTAATGGATACTGCAGTACACTTTGAGAAGGGGGCTGGTTCATTATCTTTGCACACGACATGCTTTACTGATTCCTCTATGACTTCTGTGCTTCCCCCCGACAAGAACAGAAACGTCACGAATGATTTACTACAAAATGGAAAGCAGTACACTTTGAGAAGGGGGCTGGTTCATTGCCTTCGCCGTGCTTTACTACACTGTGCTGTGTTTTTACTAATGGATACTGCAGTACACTTTGAGAAGGGGGCTGGTTCATTATCTTCACTGTGCTTTACTACAACACGACCCAAAAATGAATTCCTATGCGCTGTTAAATGGATACTGCAGTACGAAACTTTGAGAAGGGGGCTGGGTTCATTGTCTTGCAATAATCGTGCTTACTGACACCGGTCACGTGTGTTTACAGAGCATCGGATAAGTGTGCGACCCAAATTTGAGAAGTGACTCATGTGCCTGCTTCAACCGTGCAGAAACGTTTACAACTTTACCACGCCTGTTTCCTGTTAACTGGTTCACTGCAGTGGCAGAGGGCCGGAGGAGGCACGACATCCAATCTGTTAGCAGGGAACTGAGCGGCTCTGCGGCACGAAAAACGGTGGCCACCAAGGTCAGCGGTTCATGACGGGTGGGGTATTTTGTTGACCTTTCTGATGCAATCCATTTTTCCTTTCAGAAAACACGTTTTAAACTGTTCCATTTTGAGAGAGGGGCTGGAGCTCCATTGACTGAAGTTCCAGAAGCAGGTGGAAAACTACAGCGCGCCAGTCATGCCTCGGCACACTTCAGTAACGGCTTTTTTGATGTCTAATGGTCGGAAATGCAGTTTATTTTGTGTTGCTGTGCAGTCGCACACCAGACACAAGGACACGAAATATGAAAGATGGAAGAAGTTTACATACTATAAGATTATTAATTTATTATAATAATTATAGCATCACACTGTCAGTGGGTAGCTTCTCTAAATATACCCGTCTGGGAGACCACCGGGAGACCTAGTCTGAGGTTTCGGTATCAAACCCCAAGTCTCCCCTGGTGAGCCGTGCAGGTTCCGTGTTCCCTCAGCCTCAGTCAGAGTTCACCCCCCTGGTCTCCTGGAAGCTGCTTTGGATAAAAGCGTCTGCTAAAATGACACCAAAAAAACCACTCATTAGTAAAGTGGTTCGTTATTGTTGAAGTTTCTCAGCTGGGTTTCACACAGCAGAGGTCTTGCTTCGTTATAATCGTTGTCGTTAGAGCTGACGGATCTTTCCTGACAGCTGTGCTTCTTTCCTGAGGGCTGTTTGCTTGCAGTCTTTCTCTCTCTCTAGCTCTCTCTCGTCTCTCTCTCCTCTTCCTCTCTCCTCTCTCTCCTCCTCTCTCCTCTCTCTCTTTCTGTCTCTCTCCTCTCTCTCCTCGGCGAACTGAAGCTCGCTCCGCTCGCCTCTCCTCTCTCTCTTTCCTCTCTCCTCTCTCTCTCTCTAGCTGACTCTCTTGTTTTTTGTTTTTCTCTCAGTTGCTCCGGACCTACAAGGAGCTGCTGGATCAGACAGCTGCTTCGATCGAGCCAGCCAGGTACAGCCCACAGCCTCAGATATAGCAGCACACACACACACACACACACACACACACACACACTAACAGCGTCACACACATGACTCATTCTGATCACACCACTACGACACAACACACCGTCGCCACAGACCAGTGTTTGGACTTTACCACACACACTACAGCCCACTAACAGGGTCTGGTCCCACAGCCCATGGTGTGACCAGGACTGATACACAACACCCACTACGACAGCCCACAGAACCAGGGACTGATACACACCACCCACTCACACACACAACACACACACACACACACACTCTCCACAGACCTCGTGGATTGATACCACACTCACACTCTACAGCTCTCACACTCTCTCTCTCTCTCTCTGTCTCTCTTCTCTCTCACACTCTCTCTTCTCAGAAACTCTCTCTCTCTCCCTCTCTCACTCTGACACTCTTCACTAAGCCCACAGCCAGGACGGAATACACCCCACACACACACTACGCCCCCAGACCAGACGGAGACTGTTTCACACTCACACTACAGCCCACAGACCAGGGACTGATACACACACACACTACAGCCCACAGACCAGGGACTGATCACACACACACACACTACAGCCCACAGACCACTGATACACACACACACTACAGCCCACAGACCACTGACACACACACACACTACAGCCCACACCAGGGACACACACACACACTACAGCCCACAGACCAGGGACTGATACACACACACACACACACTACAGCCCACAGACCAGGGACTGATACACACACACACACTACAGCCCACAGACCAGGGACTGATACACACACACACTGACTGATACACACACACACACTACAGCCCACAGACCAGGGACTGATACACACACACACACTACAGCCCACAGACCAGGGACTGATACACACACACACACTACTACACACACACATACACAGGGACTGATACACACACACACACACTACAGCCCACAGACCAGGGACTGATACACACACACACACACTACAGCCCACAGACCAGGGACTGATACACACACACACACACTACAGCCCACACACCAGGGACTGATACACACACACACACACACACACACACACACACACACACACACACACACACACACACACACACCACACACACACCAGGTGACACACACACACACTACAGCCCACAGACCAGGGACTGATACACACACACACTACACACACACACACACACTACAGCCCACAGACCAGGGACACACACACACACTACAGCCCACAGACCAGGGACTGATACACACACACACACACTAGCCCACAGACCAGGGACTGATACACACACACACTACAGCCCACAGACCAGGGACTGATACACACACACACACACACTACAGCCCACAGACCAGGGACTGATACACACACACACACTACAGCCCACCGACCAGGGACTGATACTCACACACACTACACACACACACACACACACACTACAGCCCACACACCAGGCGGCCCACAGACCAGGGACTGGATACAACACACACACTACAGCCCCAGACCAACAGACTGGACAGATACACACCACAGGGTAACGTGGGTGACACTACTAGTGTGGTGTGTGACGACGTGGCGTGTGTCAGCCCACAGACCAGGGACTGATCACACACACACACACACAACTACACCACACAACTAGCCCACAGACCAGGACTGATCACACACACACACACCTACACCCACAGACCAGGACTACCCACTGTGTGTCGGTGTTTGCTGTGCGGTGTGTCGTGTGTGTGGTCCTAAGTGTGTGACTAACACCCACAGACCAGGGACTGATACACCAACACAACAGCCTACAGCCCCATACGAGTATCACTGATACACACACACTACAGGCCCACAGACCAGGGACTGATCACAGACACACCCACTACTAGCCCACAGACCAGGACTGATACACACACACACACACTACAGCCCCCAGACCAGTACTGATACACACACACACACTACAGCCAACAGACAGGGCTGATACCACACACACACACACCTTACAGCGGGTCAGACACAGGGACTGATCACACACACACCACTACAGCCCACAGACCAGGGACTGATACACACACACACACACACAGCCCACAGACCAGGGACTGTCTCTCACTGACAGCACACACACTCACTACACACTGATAGTGTGTGTCGCTTATAGTAGGTTGTGGTACTGATGTTGCTGTGGTTGTGACCTACACCTGCCACACATAACAGGACACACACGTCTTCCCACACACACACACCCACACACCACCAACCACATCCCACAGACCTCTGACTTGATTCTCTGTCTCTCTCTCTCTCTCTCTGTCTCTCTAGACCAGGCGACTGTGTATACACAACACACACTACTACAGGCCACAGCACCAGTGTCTGATACAACACACACACACCTAGGGTTTCCCAGAGACCAGTGACTGATGTTCCACACACACACACACTCAGACAGCCCACATACAGGGACGGATACACACCCACACACACTCAGCCCCGACATACAACACGCGGTGGTGGGGTCCCTGCATTGTGTACCAGTGTTGTGATTCAACACACACACCCTACACATTGTGTGGTGTGATGTCGGGTGCCACTAGAACCATTGTGTGACTGTGATACACACACACACACTGGACAAGCCCACAGACCAGACTCTGTTCTCTTTCTACACACACACTGTCTACACACTCTCTCACAGCCCACAGCCCAGGGACTGATACACACACACACACACTACAGCCCACAGACCAGGGACTGATACACACACACACACACACTACAGCCCACAGACCAGGGACTGATACACACACACACTACAGCCCACAGACCAGGGACTGATACACACACACACTACAGCCCACAGACCAGGGACTGATACACACACACACTACAGCCCACAGACCAGGGACTGATACACACACACACTACAGCCCACAGACCAGGGACTGATACACACACACACTACAGCCCACAGACCAGGGACTGATACACACACACACTACAGCCCACAGACCAGGGACTGATACACACACACACACAACACAACTACGACTAAACAGCCCACTAGACCACACACACACACAAGTACAGCCCACATACCGGGACTGATACACACACTACAAGCCCACAGACGACCAGTTACTGATACACACACAACACACAGCACACCTACAGACTATGCCCACAGTTGTGGACTGATACACACACTACACGGGTGTCACAAAGCCCCTACAGCCCACAGAACCATGGACTGATATACCCACACACACACACACACTACTGCCCACAGACCAGGGACAGTGGATACACAGATACAACTGACATCCAGTCAGACCCCACATTGACTGATACACACACCCACTTGTACAGCCCACAACCATGGACTGGATCACACACACACACTCTCCTCTCTCTCACTCTCCAGGGACTGATCTACTCACACACACACTACAGCCCTCTCAGACCAGGGACTGATACACACACACACTACAGCCCACAGACTCAGGGTCTGATACACCACACTCTCTCTCTGGCATGTGTGTTGTGACCAGGACAGATCCACACTGTCACACTACAGCCCCACAGACCAGGACTGATACAG
>NC_054587.1:1942322-1945841 GCF_017654505.1 Polyodon spathula
AGAAGGCGAAGAGAGGGGAGAAGTTTAGAATTTAGTTTTAGGGCTCTTGCTCTACACCCCTCCTACTGTCACTGGCCCTCCATGACCCTCACACCACGCTAACTGGATCTGACTGAGAAGCGTGACTTCTCTGGGGGTCTTCTTGTTTCGTTGACTGCCCACGACACCTTTAAGAGGCTTAAACAGTTGATTCTTCTTCTCCCCATCCATCCCCATCCTCCGCCCCACCACTCAGCTGCAGGCCCACTATACTGTCCCTCCTTTACTCACTGTTTTTTTTTAAAACTTCTGTGCTTTGATCCCCAACCAGAATCTACGCATCTCAACCAGAATTTCTACGGGGCTTGAGATCCCCAACCAGAATCTTTTCATCTCAAACAGAGCCAGTCGCTGCTCCTCTCTGCTGCTTCAGATAAATTCTTCACTCTGTGTCGCAACTCTTGACCACTGGAGACACGAGTTATTGTACTATCTGGCACCTTAACTGTAACCCTCACTGCTTGTTTCGGGCAATCCTCTTTCCTGTTTGTATGCTAAAAGATTTGTTTATTATTTGCACCTGCTGTAAACTGCACTGTGTTTCAATATGAAGCCTGCACTGTAACCCTGCGCTGCTCTGTAACCCCTGCAAGCCGCCTTGGATAAAGGGGTCTGCCAAATAAATAATAATCGAGAGAGGGCGAGGGAGGGGGACGCTCTAGACACGGCAGAGACGCACCCTACGGTTTTTTTTGTCGTGTGCTTTTTTGAAGGCGGGGCTTATTAAAGAAGAGGAGCTGATTGACAGGGAGGAGGAGAGACAGGAAGTCAAGGAGCCATCCCCTGTGGATGACATCATCAGCGCCACCCCTGAATTGGCCCATGTGGATGAGATCATCAGCGCCACCCCTGAATTGGCCCATGTGGATGAGATCATGACAACAAGGTGAGAGGGGATTACTAGTTGCTTAAGCAAGCATAGAGCAGAGATGTGAGATTTAAGAGTGCTGATGCTCGATGGAAATCAACCTGTCTGTGCCCCCCACCCCCCCAGCTCCCCCCTCCCTCAGGGAGGTGCCGCTCTCAGGAACACGGACTCTGTCTTCACGGAGCTCTCTGGAATCTCAACCAGCGACATCGACGACGTGGACATGGGGGCCAGCTTACACGGTGCAGTACAACCAGTATACCCTCCCAGTACAACCAGTATACATGATAACTGCATAATTAAACCCTTCAAACCTGCTGCCTTTACCTGTTTATAGTACAATAATATTATACCCTCTCTCCTCTCTCCTGTCTGCCCTCTCCCCACTCTGCCCTCTCCTCTCCTCTATCCGCTCTCTCATCACTCTACCCTCTCCTCTCCTCTACCCGCTCTCCCCTCTCCCCTCTCCCCCACTCTACCTCTCCTCTCTCTACCCTCTCTGCCCTCTCTCCCCTCTCTCTACACCCATCCTCTACCCTCTCTCTCATCACTCTACCCTCTCCTCTCCTCTACCCGCTCTCCCCTCTCCCATCTGCCCTCTTCTTCTTCCCCTGCCCTCTCTCCCTCTCTACCCGCTCTCTAACGCTCGCCCTCCGCGCTCACTCTATCCTCTACCCTCCTATCATCACTCCTCCCCTCTCCTCAGACCCTCTCTCCCCGCTACCATCTAACTCTCTCCTCTCCTCTACTAAACCCTCTCCTGGCCCCCTCTCCCATCTCGCTCTACCCGCATCCTCTACCTTTATTCCCTCATCACTCTACCCTCTCCCTCTCCTCGTCCCCTGCGCTCTCGCCCAGCTCTAAACCCCTCTCTCCACTACCCTCTCGCTCACCACTCTCTAACCCTCTCTCTCTCCTCTCCCTCTCTCTGGCCTACCCTCTCTCTGCCCTCCTCTCTCCTCTCTTCCTGTCTCTCCTTCTGTCCCTCTCTCACCCCTCTCCCGCTCTCTCTCGCTCCATCTGCCCTCTACCCTCTCCCTCTCCTCTCGATACCCTCTCCTCTCCTCTGCCTCGTCTGCCCTCTCTACCCCGCTCTCTAACCCTCCGCCGAAACCCTCTCCTCTCTCGTCTCCTCAACCCTCTCCTCTTCCTCTTCTCCCCTCTCCCTCGCCCTCTACCCCGCTCTCCTCTCTCTACCCGCTCCTCTCCCTGTCTGCCCTCCTGTCGCTCCTCGCTCTCGCCACTCTACCCTCTCTCCTGTTCTCCTCCCCTCGCTCAACTACCCTCTCCTCTCTCTCTACTCTCCCCTCCACCTACCCTCCCTCTCGCTCCTCTCTCTATCCACCCCTCTACCCTCTCCTCGCGGTCTCCTCTCTCCCTCTCCTCTCCTCTCTCGCTCCACATCTAACCCTCCTCGCTCTCTCACTCCTCCCCACTCGAACCCGGCGCGCGCTCCTCTCTCCTCCACCCGCTCCGCTCTCTCCCGCTCTCTCTCCACTCTTCCCCTCCTCCTCTCTCGCCTCCCAACTACTCCCTCTCCCTCCTCTCTCTCTCATCTCCCTCTCTCTCTCTCTCTCTCTCTCTACCCTCTCCTCTCTCTCTCTCCACTCTCTCCTCTCCTCTCTCTCTCCAACCGCTACCGCTCCTCCTCCTCCTCTCTCTCCACTCTAACCTCGCCGCGCGCGCGCTCCGCCGCTCCGCGCATCTCCTCTCCTCGCTCGCATCTCTCGCTCTCTCTCCACTCTAACCCTCTCCACTCTCTCTTCTCTCCACACTAAAACGCTCCTCTCTCGCCTCCTCTCTCTCTCCTCGCTCTCTCCTCCACTCGCTCTCTCTCTCCACTCTAACCTCTCCTCTCTCCTCTCTCTACTCTACCTCCTCTCTACTCCCTCCACTCTCTCTCTCCTCTCCTCTCTCTCTCTCTCCTCTCCCTCTCGTCCACTCTACGCCTCTCCTCTCTCTCTCCCTCGCTCTCCCTCTCCTGAACCCTCTCCCTTTTCTCTCTCTCTCTCTATCTCTCTCCCCCTCTCTGTTTCTCTCTCACTTCCTCTCCTCTCTCTATCTCTCTCTCTCACACTTTACTCTCTCTCCTCTCTACCCTCTCTCTCTCTCCTCTCCCTCTCTCTCTCCACACTCTAAGAAAGACCCGCTCCTCCTCCCCTCTCTCTCTCCTCTCCTCTCTCTCTCTCATCACTCTACCCTCTCCTCTCCTCTACCCTCTCTGCTCTCTCCTGTCTGCCCTCTCTGTCCCCAATCTACCCTCTCCTCTCCTCTACCCTCTCTCTCATCACTCTACCCTCTCCTCTTCCTCTCCTCTCCACTCTACCCTCTCCTCTCTCCCCTCTACCCTCTCCTCTCTCCTCTCCACTCTACCCTCTCCCCTCTCCTCTCTCTCCACTCTAACCTCTCCTCTCTCTCTCCATTATACTCTCTCCTCTCTCCTCTACCATCTCCTCCTCTCCACTCTACTCTCTCCTCTCCTCTCCCCGCTCTCCCCTCGCCTCTCCTCCCCTAAACCGCGCCCTCTCTCCCCACTCTCCTCCCTGCTCCTCTCTCGCCACTCCATACTACCCTCTCCTCGCTCTCCTCTCCACTCTACCCTCACGCTAACC
>NC_054587.1:1946341-1968093 GCF_017654505.1 Polyodon spathula
TGAGCCTTCCTCTCCCCCTTATCCCCCCGGAGGAGAGCCCCTGCTGTGTCCCGGGAGGCACAACAGAGTGGTGTATAGGGGAGGGGTGGGACCTGCCTTGCTGGACGGGTCTTTCTGGTCCAGGATCCTGAGCTGCACCAGTGCTGGGACTGACTGCATCAACACTGCAACCTGAGAGAGAGGAGAGAGACAGGGAATACATTATACACTGACCCCAAATCCAACACTAAATAACAGACAGCATGCATTACACAGTGTGTGTGTGTGTGTGTGTGTGTGTGTGTGTGTATTAGAGGCTGCTGGGTTTTAATGACAGGGTCTCTTTTTACTGCCCGGGTATTGATTTATTAATTTGAGCATTTAAAGAAAGTGTAGCAAATATGAAGTACAGTTGCGTGAGAGCAGGTCTCCGGCCAGAGTGATAAAGACAACATTAAAACCAGCTTTGCACTGGGCCTTTTCTGAACTGACAGGACAGCAATGTTTTACAGAAAACAATAACACAGCGAGCAGCAGGTACAGCTCATCATAACAACAACTGAGGAGATTTCACAGGAACTGAATCACAAACAAAACACAAGAGCATCCTGCTGGGATGCCAGTGGAAACGCCGTGATCCACCGATAATAACCGTGAGGCTTCCAATAACGCGGCTTTAACAACATTACTGGGGAGTTGATTCCAGACCCTCGCGATTCTCTGTGTGAAAAAGTGCCTCCTATTTTCTGTTCTGAAAGCCCCTTTTGTCAAATCTCCACTTGTGACCCCTGATCCTTGTTTCTTTTTTCAGGTTGGGTCGACATTGTCAATACCTTTTAGAATTTTGAATGCTTGAATCAGATCACTGTGTCGTCTTCTTTGTTCAAAACTGAATAAATTCAATTACGTTGTAGCGGACAGTACAGTCAAATCAGGTTTTTGCTGGGTGTAATATACAGCGTTTAAACCTGTAGGTTAGATGCAGCTTTGAAGCTGTTGTAAATTCCTTTGCGTTATCACAAACTGAAATGTTTGCACTAAATCCTGTTCAGCGAAGGCTGAACTCAGCTTTGAAGAGAGCCCTAGCTCTTTCCCCTACGAGAGACCGAGACAGTAAACGGGACACTGCCTTGATCTGAAAGCAGGTTTCCACGTCGCTGCGTGAAGCGAATGGAAGCACAGCCAGCAGCTGGGCCTAAGGACATATACTAGCCGTTCACGAGAAATTCAACAAGAACACTTCTACAAACTTCAGAACTTTTCAATCGCAACACATTCTCTGAACTGAGTTACGCCTGGTCAACGCTACTGTTTCCAGTTGGAAAACTCCCTACAAGTCAAAGATATCCAAGACTACTGGAAATCAACAAGCTGATCTCCATTTGAAAAGAACGACTTGTTTATTGCGAGCCGATGCAACACATACTTCAAGCAAAGCATCGTCCTCACTGGAACTGCAGATCCAGAGAGAGGAGCTGCAGCCTTCATCAACAGAGAAGATTGACTTCTTCGATGTGAAGCGATAAGTATTCAACACATCAAATATTACACAAATTTATGTCTGGAGAAATTAACTGTAGCAAACACAACCAAGTTAGTGGATAAACTGTAGACTACAACTTCCTGCTTTAGTGTGTAAATAAAGTCTTTTGTTTGTTTGAAATGTGCAACTTGGAGAAGTTGCCTCGTAAATGCAAAGAATTTGATCATGAATTTGATCATTTGAATATATAATCAATTGAGGTTGAGAACACGTGATTAGTTTGGTAGATCACATCCATACCAAATTAAACTGATTTGCTGAATTAAGGTTCTGGAATGTTGGATTCCGTTCTGCAGCACCAATTGACAAAAACAAATCTTCCTCAGACACTTTGCTAAGGCTGCAAGCACCATCGCTTGAGTTAGAAGAAGCGTGCTTGCAGTTGAAAAATGCATTAGCCATTGCATAAAGGAATTCGATAATCGCAGTTTAGAATAAAAGCAACGGTGTTAATACCGTGATGTCACTAACCACGGGAAACCGAAAAAAAAAACGGTATACCGACCCATCCCTAGTGCGTAAATAACTTCATTTCTTTGAGTACTACTGGGAGGATCTCATCCGGCCCAGGAGATTTGTTTATTTTAAAAGCTCCAGGTCCCTTTAACACTTCTGCCTCAGTTATGCTAAAGTTATTTCAAACTGGATAGGAACTGGATGACATGTGGGGCATGTTGTCAGTATCTTCCTTTGTAAAAACTTGTGAAAAGTAATCATTTAATATATTTGCTATTTTTTTTTCTTCCTCTACGATTTTGCCATTTGTATCTCTTAAACATTTAATCTCCTCTTTGAATGTTCTCTTGCTGTTGTAATATTGGAAAAACATTTTGGAATTGGTTTTAGCTCCCTTAGCAATGTTCATTTCTATTTCTCTCTTGGTCTTTCTAACTTCCTTTTTGACTTGCGTTTGCAGTTCTGTGTACTCTTTCTGCGTACTTTCTTTTGGTCCCTTTTTAATGCTCTATAAAGTGCCTTTTTTCGCTGAATATTTTTTTTAATTGATCTATTAAACCATTTTGGCAATTTAGTTTTACATTTAGATTTGTCTACTTTAGGGATGTAATTGTTTTGCGCCTCTAGTACTACATTTTTGAAGAACAACCATCCTTCTTCTGTGGGTGTTTTCTCTATTTTACTCCAATCTACTTCTGTTAGTCTCTGTTTCATACCTTCATAGTTTGCTTTTCTAAAATTGTAAACCTTAGCTTTAGTCTTTACTTTTGGGGTTTTGTGTTTCTGTGGTAGTGTGTTTCCGTGGTAGTGTGTTTCCCTGACAATGTGTTTCTGTGGTAGTGTGTTTCCGTGGTAGTGTGTTTCCCTGACAATGTGTTTCTGTGGTAGTGTGTTGCTATGGCAGTGTGTTTCCCTGACAATGTTTCCGTGGTAGTCTGTTTCCCTGGTAGTCTGTTTCCCTGGTAGTGTGTCAAAGGCAAGGTGTTTCAGGACAGTCGTTTCCTGACAAAGTGGACAGTGTGCACCATAAGTGTGTTTCCCTGGCAGGTGTTTCTGTTGTAGTGTGTTTCTAGGTAGGTCCCTGTCACACAAAAGTGGACCGTCTGACAAGTGTGTTTCCGTAGTTTGATTTCTGGGTTCCGTTCACTGACAAAGTGTTTATGGTCACAAAAGTGTTTCATAGACAAAAGTCTGACGTTACACAAAGAAGTGTGGTAGTCTGTTTCTGTCAGTGTGTTTCAAAGGTAGGTCCCTAAGGAAAAAGTGTGTTTCCTGTTACCAAATTTCTGTGGTAGTGTGTTTCCGTGGTAGTCTGTTTCCCTGACAATGTGTTTCTGTGGTAGTGTGTTTCTGTGGTAGTGTGTTTCTGTGGTAGTGTGTTTCTGTGGTAGTGTGTTTCTGTGGTAGTGTGTTTCTGTGGTAGTGTGTTTCCGTGGTAGTCTGTTTCCCTGACAATGTGTTTCTGTGGTAGTGTGTTTCCGTGGTAGTCTGTTTCCCTGACAATGTGTTTCTGTGGTAGTGTGTTTCCGTGGTAGTGTGTTTCCCTGGCAATGTGTTTCTGTGGTAGTGTGTTTCCGTGGTAGTCTGTTTCCCTGACAATGTGTTTCTGTGGTAGTGTGTTTCCGTGGTAGTCTGTTTCCCTGACAGTGTGTTTCCGTGGTAGTGTGTTTCCGTGGTAGTGTGTTTCCCTGGTAGTGTGTTTCTGTGGTAGTGTGTTTCCGTGGTAGTGTGTTTCCCTGACAATGTGTTTCTGTGGTAGTGTGTTGCTATGGCAGTGTGTTTCCCTGACAGTGTGTTTCCGTGGTAGTCTGTTTCCCTGGCAATGTGTTTCTGTGGTAGTGTGTTTCCGTGGTAGTCTGTTTCCCTGACAATGTGTTTCTGTGGTAGTGTGTTTCCGTGGTAGTCTGTTTCCCTGACAATGTGTTTCTGTGGTAGTGTGTTTCCGTGGTAGTCTGTTTCCCTGACAATGTGTTTCTGTGGTAGTGTGTTTCCGTGGTAGTCTGTTTCCCTGGCAATGTGTTTCCGTGGTAGTGTGTTTCCGTGGTTCTGTTTCCCTGACAATGTGTTTCTGTGGTAGTGAGTTTCCGTGGTAGTCTGTTTCCCTACAATGTGTTTCTGTGGTAGTGTGTTTCTGTTTCCCTGGTACTGTGGTAGTGTGTTTCTGTGGTAGTGTGTTTCTGTGGTAGTGTGTTTCTGTGGTAGTGTGTTTCTGTGGTAGTGTGTTTCCCTGACAATGTGTTTCTGTGGTAGTGTGTTTCCGTGGTAGTGTGTTTCCCTGACAATGTGTTTCCGTGGTAGTCTGTTTCCAAGGCACCATTCACAACAAAGGGATGACCCATTCAAAAAGGCACCATCAGACACAACAGTAGACTGTTTCACAAAGGACACCATGCTCAACGGCACCATCAGGGTAGGGACCCATCACACAAAGACACCATCACAAAAGGACTGTCAGAAAAGCACCTCAGAACGGGAGTGTGTTTCTGTGGTAGTGTGTTTCCGTGGTAGTCTGTTTCCCTGACAATGTGTTTCTGTGGTAGTGTGTTTCTGTGGTAGTGTGTTTCCGTGGTAGTGTGTTTCTGTGGTAGTGTGTTTCCCTGGTAGTGTGTTTCCGTGGTAGTCTGTTTCCCTGACAATGTGTTTCTGTGGTAGTGTGTTTCCGTGGTAGTCTGTTTCCCTGGTAGTGTGTTTCTGTGGTAGTGTGTTTCCGTGGTAGTGTGTTTCTGTGACAGTGTGTTTCTGTGGTAGTGTGTTTCTGTGGTAGTGTGTTTCCCTGACAGTGTGTTTCTGTGGTAGTGTGTTTCCCTGGTAGTGTGTTTCTGTGGTAGTGTGTTTCTGTGGTAGTGTGTTTCTGTGGTAGTGTGTTTCTGTGGTAGTGTGTTTCCCCTGACAATGTGTTTCTGTGGTGGTGTGTTTCCGTGGTAGTCTGTTTCCCTGGCAATGTGTTTCTGTGGTAGTGTGTTTCCGTGGTAGTCTGTTTCCCTGACAATGTGTTTCTGTGGTAGTCTGTTTCCCTGGTAGTCTGTTTCCCTGGTAGTGTGTTTCTGTGGTTGTGTTTCCCTGGCAGTGTGTTTCTGTGGTAGTGTGTTTCCGTGGTAGTCTGTTTCCCTGACAATTTTAGGTGGACTGCAAAAGTTTATGTGTTGTACAAAAAGGACACCATAGACAACCAACTGTCACAAAAAGATCACTGTCAGGGGGAGAGGGGGAACAAGAACGATGGGAGGGTACCAAAATAAGGACTGTTATCACAAAAGAACACAGTCACACCTTGGTAGGGACTGTTACACAAAAGGACACATCACACAAAGACACCGTTCAGACAAAGGTTCCCGGACAAAGCCACCAACACAAAAGGCACGTCAGACAAAGGGACTGTTCACACAACACAAAGGCACCATCGACACTGTTACACAAACGACACCATCACGACAAAGTTCACATCAGAAAAGGGACTGGTACACAAAGACACCATCACACACAAGGGACCGTTGTACACAAAGACCCAGTGTCAGAACAAACGTCTACCCAAAGGCACAAAAGGTGCACATCAAGACAAAGGCACCATCAGACAAAGGGACCGTTACACACAGACACCATACACCAACGATATGTTTCTGTGGTAGTGTGTTTCCCTGACAATGTGTTTCTGTGGTAGTGTGTTTCCGTGGTAGTCTGTTTCCAATAAAAAGCACATAACACCAAAGGGACGTTACGCACATTAAGACACAATACACCACGATAACGGTGTGTTTCTGTGGTAGTGTGTTTCCGTGGTAGTCTGTGGTGGCAATGTGTTTCCCTGGTAGTGTGTTTCCGGTAGTGTGTTTCTGTGGCAGTGTGTTTCTGGTAGTGTGTTTCTGTGGTAGTGTGTTTCCCTGGCAATGTGTTTCTGTGGTAGTGTGTTTCCGTGGTAGTGTGTTTCCCTGGTAGTGTGTTTCTGTGGTAGTGTGTTTCTGTGGTAGTGTGTTTCCGTGGTAGTGTGTTTCCCTGACAGTGTGTTTCCGTGGTAGTCTGTTTCCCTGACAATGTGTTTCTGTGGTAGTGTGTTTCCCTGTGTGTTTCTGTGGTAGTTTTGCTGTGGCAGTGTGTTTCCCTGACAGTGTGTTTCTGTGGTAGTGTGTTTCCCTGACAGTGTGTTTCTGTGGTAGTGTGTTTCCCTGTGGTAGTGTGTTTCCGTGGTAGTGTGTTTCTGTGGTAGTGTGTTTCTGTGGTAGTGTGTTTCCCTGGCAATGTGTTTCTGTGGTAGTGTGTTCACAGTCACAAACAAAGGGACCATGTTACACAAAGGGACATGTACACACAAAGACACCATACACAACAAGGCACTGTCACACAAAAGGGACGTTACACGACACGTCACCCACAGTAAAGACACAATGCATCACTACACAAAGGCACATCATCACACAAGGCACCATTAGGACAAAGGGTACCGTTACACAAAGACACCAAGGGTCACCCGACAAAAGTGTCCGTTACAAAAAGGACGCCATAGAGTGCCTAACATACCGTCATGGACTGGTCACAAAAGGCACAATCAGGACAAAGGGAACCGTTCACACAAAGGACACATACACATCTCCATCAGGAAAGGGACCTAGACACAAAGCCCCAGTCAGGAAAAGGGGACTGTTCACAAAGATAACCATACACACCAAAGGCACACTAATCTAGACAAAAGGGACTGTGAGACACAAAGACGACCATGCACAAGGAGGCACCATCAGACAAAGGACTGTATCAAAACACCATCACAGGTTAGATACCGTCACACAAAGGGACTTGATAAGACAAAAGGCACCGCGTAGTCTCGGGCTCGTGTGTGTTTCTGTGGTAGTGTGTTTCGTGTGTTTCTGTGGTAGTGTGTTGCGGTCGTGGCTCGGTGTGTTTCGTGTGTTTACAGCGGCGGTCGGGCTCGGTGTCGTGGTAGTGTGTTGCTGTGTTTACAGGCGGCGGTGCTCCACACATGGCTGCGGATCTCACGGTACAGTTCACACTTCCTGTCCCTCGGAGAGAGAGAGGGGGTGGGGGATGAGTCCGAGGAGTCCACACTGCCGGAGCTGGGGGGGGCGGGGAGACAGCAGTTAGACTCGGTGTCGTGTGTTTACAGCGGCGGTCGGGCTCGGTGTCGTGTGTTTACAGCGGCGGTCGGGCTCGGTGTCTTGTGTTTACAGCGGCGGTCGGGCTCGGTGTCGTGTGTTTACAGCGGCGGTCGGGCTCGGTGTCGTGTGTTTACAGCGGCGGTCGGGCTCGGTGTCTTGTGTTTACAGCGGCGGTCGGGCTCGGTGTTTTGTGTTTACAGCGGCGGTCGGGCTCGGTGTCGTGTGTTTACAGCGGCGGTCGGGCTCGGTGTCGTGTGTTTACAGCGGCGGTCGGGCTCGGTGTCGTGTGTTTACAGCGGCGGTCGGGCTCGGTGTCGTGTGTTTACAGCGGCGGTCGGGCTCGGTGTCGTGTGTTTACAGCGGCGGTCGGGCTCGGTGTCGTGTGTTTACAGCGGCGGTCGGGCTCGGTGTCGTGTGTTTACAGCGGCGGTCGGGCTCGGTGTCTTGTGTTTACAGCGGCGGTCGGGCTCGGTGTCGTGTGTTTACAGCGGCGGTCGGGCTCGGTGTCGTGTGTTTACACAGCGGCGGTCGGGCTCGGTGTCTTGTGTTTACAGCGGCGGTCGGGCTCGGTGTCTTGTGTTTACAGCGGCGGTCGGGCTCGGTGTCTTGTGTTTACAGCGGCGGTCGGGCTCGGTGTCTTGTGTTTACAGCGGCGGTCGGGCTCGGTGTCGTGTGTTTACAGCGGCGGTCGGGCTCGGTGTCGTGTGTTTACAGCGGCGGTCGGGCTCGGTGTCGTGTGTTTACAGCGGCGGTCGGGCTCGGTGTCGTGTGTTTACAGCGGCGGTCGGGCTCGGTGTCGTGTGTTTACAGCGGCGGTCGGGCTCGGTGTCGTGTGTTTACAGCGGCGGTCGGGCTCGGTGTCGTGTGTTTACAGCGGCGGTCGGGCTCGGTGTCGTGTGTTTACAGCGGCGGTCGGGCTCGGTGTCGTGTGTTTACAGCGGCGGTCGGGCTCGGTGTCGTGTGTTTACAGCGGCGGTCGGGCTCGGTGTCGTGTGTTTACAGCGGCGGTCGGGCTCGGTGTCGTGTGTTTACAGCGGCGGTCGGGCTCGGTGTCGTGTGTTTACAGCGGCGGTCGGGCTCGGTGTCGTGTGTTTACAGCGGCGGTCGGGCTCGGTGTCGTGTGTTTACAGCGGCGGTCGGGCTCGGTGTCGTGTGTTTACAGCGGCGGTCGGGCTCGGTGTCGTGTGTTTACAGCGGCGGTCGGGCTCGGTGTCGTGTGTTTACAGCGGCGGTCGGGCTCGGTGTCGTGTGTTTACAGCGGCGGTCGGGCTCGGTGTCGTGTGTTTACAGCGGCGGTCGGGCTCGGTGTCGTGTGTTTACAGCGGCGGTCGGGCTCGGTGTCGTGTGTTTACAGCGGCGGTCGGGCTCGGTGTCGTGTGTTTACAGCGGCGGTCGGGCTCGGTGTCGTGTGTTTACAGCGGCGGTCGGGCTCGGTGTCGTGTGTTTACAGCGGCGGTCGGGCTCGGTGTCGTGTGTTTACAGCGGCGGTCGGGCTCGGTGTCGTGTGTTTACAGCGGCGGTCGGGCTCGGTGTCGTGTGTTCATAGCAGCGGTTGGACTCTGTGTTGTGTGTTTCTCTGTTTTCTCACTTTCTCGTGTTCCTCTTCGCTCCGTAGACACGCTTCGGGTCATTGGGCTCGCTGACTGTGAGGGGCGGAGTCTGGCGGGGTGATGCAACAGGGGGCCCCCGCCTCTCAGGCTACCACACTACCTTGTCCCCTGCCTCGATTCCCAGGAAGCAGTTGGTTATTTGCAATTTGGACTCTCCTCTCTATTGCTATCCTATTCTCCCCTCCCTCCTACTCCCTTACATTAGTGGATAGTTAACCAGAGATGAGGAGGGGGCTAGAGTGTGGTAACGGCGGAGGGAGGTGTAGTGACTCACCCCTCTCCTCACTCACACTCTCCCTCACCCCTCTCCTCCTCTCACCCCTCTCCTCCTCACTCTCTCCCTCACCCCTATCCTCACTTACACGCTCCCTCACCCCTCTCCTCCTCACTCACTCAACCCTCCCTCACTCACCCCTCTCCTCCTCACACTCTCCCTCAAACCCTCTCCACTCACACTCTCAATCACCCCTCTCCTCCTCACACTCTCCCTAACCCCACTCCCTCCTCAAACTCTCCCTCACCACGCTCTTCCTCACACTCTCCCTCACCCCTTTCCTCCTCTCTCTCCCTCAACCCTCTCCTAATTACACTCTCCCTCAACCCTCTCCTACTCAAACTCTCCTTCAACCCTCTCCTCACTCACACCCTCCCTCACCCCCCACCTCACTCACACGCTCCCTCACCCCTCTGCTCACTCACTCTACCTCACCCCTCTACTCACTCACCCCTCTCTTCCTCACACTCTCCCTCAACTCTCTCCTACTCACACTCTCCCTCAACCCTCTCCTCACTCACCCCTCTCCTCCTCACACTCTCCCTCACCCCTCTCCTCCTCACTCTCCCTCACCCCTATCCTCCTCACACTCTCCCTCACTCCTCTCCTCACTCACTCTCCCTCACCCCTCTCCTCCTCACACTCTCCCTCACCCCTCTCCTCCTCACACTCTCCCTCACCCCTCTCCTCACTCACCCCTCTCCTCCTCACACTCTCCCTCACCTCTCTCCTCAACCACACAGAGGGAGGTGGAGAGAGTGTCGAGTGGGAGTGGGAGAGGAGTGAGTGTGAGAGGGGAGTTGTGGAGAGTTAGGAGGTGACAGGGATGGGGAGAGAGGGAGGAGTGCGGAGTGTGACCTCTCACACTCTCCCTCACCCCCCTCTCCCTCCTCACTCTCCCTCACTCCTCTCCTCACTCACTCTCCCTCACCCCTCTCCTCCTCACACTCTCCCTCAAACCCTCTCCTCACACACTCCCTCTCTCCTCCTCACACTCTCCCTCACCCCTCTCCTCCTCACTCTCCCTCACCCCTCTCCTCCTCACACTCTCCCTCACCCCTCTCCTCTCACCCCTCTCCTCCTCACACTCTCCCTCAACCCTCTCCTCCTCACTCTCCCTCACCCCTCTCCTCCTCACACTCTCCCTCACCCCTCTCCTCCTCACACTCTCCCTCACCCCTCTCCTCCTCACACTCTCCCTCACCCCTCTCCTCCTCACACTCTCCCTCACCCCTCTCCTCACACACCCCTCTACCTCACCACCTCACTCTCCCTCACCCCTCTCCCTCCTCCCACTCTCCCTCACCCCTCTCCTCACACTCTCCCTCACCCCTATCCTCCTCACTCTCCCTCACTCCTCTCCTCCACACTCTCCCTCACCCCTCTCCTCCTCACACTCTCCCTCACCCCTCTCCTCACACTCTCCCTCACCCCTATCCTCCTCTCTCTCCCTCACTCCTCTCCTCCACACTCTCCCTCACCCCTCTCCTCCTCACACTCTCCCTCACCCCTCTCCTCCTCACACTCTCCCTCACCCCTCTCCTCCTCACACTCTCCCTCAAACCCTCTCCACTCACACTCTCAATCACCCCTCTCCCTCCTCACACTCTCCCTCACCCCTCTCCTCATTCACACTCTCCCTCGCCCCTCTCCTCCTCTCCCCTCTCCCTCACCCCTCTCCTCCTCACACTCTCCCTCACCCCTCTCCTCCTCACACTCTCCCTCACCCCTCTCCTCCTCACACTCTCCCTCAACCCTCTCCTCACTCACTTCCTCCACACACTCGATCGTTTCTCCTCAACATTCCTTTCTTCTTTCGTCGCTCTGAAACAGAAGATAAACAAGCTGCTTAAAAACAAACAGGAGTTCTGAATACAACACAGAAAGAAACAAAACAGATAAAGAGAGACACACAACCACACTGAGATACACACTAACACTGAGAGACAGACACACACAGGCAAACACACACACACTACACTGAAAGGCAAACACACATTAAAAGACAGACAGACAGACTCACCGCATGTCCTGTGTTCTCCGCAGAGCCTCCTGCAGCTCAATCAGACGCTCCTTGAACTGATTCCTCTCCATCACAACACGGGCCATCTCCAAACGAGAAAACCGCCGCCTCAAAGAGGGGGGGAGAGAGGACTGAGAGACAGAGAGAGAGAAAGGGGTGAGGAGCAAAGAGCGAGAGAAAGGGGTGAGGTGAGAGGAGTGTGAGAAGAGAAATGAGAGACGAGTGAAGCGTGATAGAGACAACATCCAGAGAAAAAGGACAGCTGTTTCTTTTTTTAATGTAGTGCTAGAGGCGCAAAACAATTACATCCCTAAAGTAGACAAATCTAAACGCAAAACTAAATTGCCAAAATGCTTTAATAGATCAATTTAAAAAAATATTCAGCGAAAAAAGGCACTTTACAGAGCATTAAAAAAGGACCAAAAAGAAAGTACGCAGAAAGAGTACACAGAACTGCAAATGCAAGTCAAAAAGGAAGTTAGAAAGGCCAAGAGAGAAATAGAAATGAACACTGCTAAGGGAGCTAAAACCAATTCCAAAATGTTTTTCCAATATTACAACAG
Organism: Polyodon spathula; assembly: GCF_017654505.1. Classification (NCBI taxonomy): domain Eukaryota; kingdom Metazoa; phylum Chordata; class Actinopteri; order Acipenseriformes; family Polyodontidae; genus Polyodon; species Polyodon spathula. The sequence continues at coordinate 1,957,895 of NC_054587.1, forward strand.
CAAGAGAACATTCAAAGAGGAGATTAAATGTTTAAGAGATACAAATGGCAAAATCGTAGAGGAAGAAAAAAAAATAGAAAATATGTTAAATGATTACTTTTCACAAGTTTTACAAAGGAAGATACTGACAACATACACCACATGTCATCCAGTTCCTATCCAGTTTTAAATAACTTTAGCATAACTGAGGCAGAAGTGTTAAAGGGACTAGGAGCTCTTAAAATAAACAAATCCCCTGGGCCGGTTGAGATCCTCCCAGTAGTACTCAAAGAAATGAAAGAAGTAATTTACAAACCGCTAACCAAGATCATGCAGCAGTCTCTTGACACAGGGGTGGTACCGACAGACTGGAAAATTGTAAACGTAATACCGATCCACAAAAAGGGAAACAAAACTGAACCAGGTAACTACAGACCAGTAAGTCTGACTTCTATTATATGCAAACTTATGGAAACTATAATAAGATCCAAAATGGAAAATTGTCTACATGGTAACAGTATCCTGGGAGACAGTCAGCATGGTTTTAGGAAAGGGAGATCGTGTCTAACTAACTTGCTTGATTTTTTTGAGGATGCAACATTGATAATGGATAATTGCAAAGCATATGACATGGTTTATTTAGATTTCCAGAAAGCTTTTGACAAAGTCCCGCACAAAAGATTAATTCTCAAACTGAACGCAGTAGGGATTCAAGCGAGTGTGGGGTGAGAGGAGCGAGTGCGGGGAGAGGAGCGAGTGTGGGGTGAGAGGAGCGAGTGAGAGGTGAGAGTGTGAGGTGAGAGGAGCGAGTGAGAGGTGAGAGTGAGAGGTGAGAGTGAGGGGTGAGAGGAGCGAGTGAGAGGTGAGAGGAGCGAGGGGTGAGAGGAGTGTGAGGTGAGAGGAGCGAGTGAAAGGTGAGAGTGTGGGGTGAGAGGAGTGTGAGGTGAGAGGAGCGAGTGAGAGGTGAGAGTGTGGGGTGAGAGGAGCGAGTGAGAGGTGAGAGTGTGGGGTGAGAGGAGTGTGAGGTGAGAGGAGCGAGTGAGAGGTGAGAGTGTGGGGTGAGAGGAGTGTGAGGTGAGAGGAGCGAGTGAGAGGTGAGAGTGTGGGGTGAGAGGAGTGTGAGGTGAGAGGAGCGAGTGAGAGGTGAGAGTGTGGGGTGAGAGGAGTGTGAGGTGAGAGGAGCGAGTGAGAGGTGAGAGTGTGGGGTGAGAGGAGCGAGTGAGGTGAGAGTGAGCGGTGAGAGGAGTGAGTGTGGGGTGAGAGGAGCGAGTGAGAGGTGAGAGTGTGGGGTGAGAGGAGTGTGAGAGGAGCGAGTGAGAGGTGAGGTGTGGGGTGAGAGGAGCGAGTGAGGTGAGAGGTGAGAGTGTGGGGTGAGAGGAGTGTGGGTGAGAGGAGCGAGTGAGAGGTGAGAGTGTGGGGTGAGAGGAGTGTGAGGTGAGAGGAGCGAGTGAGAGGTGAGAGTGTGGGGTGAGAGGAGTGTGAGGTGAGAGGAGCGAGTGAAAGGTGAGAGTGTGGGGTGAGGTGAGAGTGTGGTGTGGGCCACTCGACTCTCCTCGCTCACTCTCAAAGTCTCACACCCACTCCTCACACTCGACGCTCCTCGCTCACTCCACTCACACCCCCACTCTCCTCACACTCGACTCTCCTAGCTCACTCTCCAATCTCACACCCCACTCTCCTCACACTCGACTCTCCTCGCTCACTCTCCACTCTCACACCCCACTCTCCTCACACTCCACTCTCCTCGCTCACTCTCCACCACTCACACCCACTATAGCACTGAACACACTCGACTCTCATCGCTCACTCTCCACTCTCACACCCCACTCTCCTCCGCTCACTCTCCACTCTCACACCCCACTCTCCTCACACTCCACTCTCCGCTCACTCACACTCCACCAAACCCACTCCTCACCTCCACTCTCCTCGCTCACTCTCCACTCACACACCCACCTCTCCTCACACGTCCCACTCTCCTCGCTCACTCTCCACTCTCACACCCACTCTCCTCACACGCGACTCTCCTCGCTCACTATCACTCTCTACACCCCAACTCTCACACTGACTCTCGATCGCAACCTGAGAGGAGCGAGTGAGAGGTGAGAGTGTGGGGTGAGAGGAGTGTGAGGTGAGAGGAGCGGGTGAGAGGTGAGAGTGTGGGGTGAGAGGGGTGTGAGGTGAGAGGAGCGAGTGAGAGGTGAGAGTGTGGGGTGAGAGGAGCGAGTGAGAGGTGAGAGTGTGGGGTGAGAGGAGTGTGAGCTGAGAGGAGCGAGTGAGAGGTGAGAGTGTGGGGTGAGAGGAGCGAGTGAGAGGTGAGAGTGAGGGAGTGAGAGGTGGGAGAGAGTGTGAGGTGAGAGGAGCGAGTGAGAGGTGAGAGTGTGGGGTGAGAGGAGTGTGAGGTGAGAGGAGCGAGTGAGAGGTGAGAGTGTGGGGTGAGAGGAGTGTGAGGTGAGAGGAGCGAGTGAGAGGTGAGAGTGTGGGGTGAGAGGAGTGTGAGCTGAGAGGAGCGAGTGAGAGGTGAGAGTGTGTGAGGTGAGAGGAGCGAGTGAGAGGTGAGAGTGTGGGGTGAGAGGAGTGTGAGCTGAGAGGAGCGAGTGAAAGGTGAGAGTGTGGGGTGAGAGGAGCGAGTGAGAGGTGAGAGTGTGGGGTGAGAGGAGCGAGTGAGAGAGAGAGAGTGTGGGGTGAGAGGAGTGAGGTGAGAGGAGCGAGTGAGAGGTGAGAGAGTGGGGTGAGAGGAGCGAGTGAGAGGTGAGAGGTGGGGTGAGAGGTGAGAGGAGCGAGTGAGAGGTGAGAGTGTGGGGTGAGAGGAGCGAGTGAGAGGTGAGAGTGTGGGGTGAGAGGAGTGTGAGGTGAGAGGAGCGAGTGAGAGGTGAGAGTGTGGGGTGAGAGGAGTGTGAGGTGAGAGGAGCGAGTGAGAGGTGAGAGTGTGGGGTGAGAGGAGTGTGAGGTGAGAGGAGCGAGTGAGAGGTGAGAGTGTGGGGTGAGAGGAGTGTGAGGTGAGAGGAGCGAGTGAGAGGTGAGAGTGTGGGGTGAGAGGAGCGAGTGAGAGGTGAGAGTGTGGGGTGAGAGGAGTGTGAGCTGAGAGGAGCGAGTGAGAGGTGAGAGTGTGGGGTGAGAGGAGTGTGAGGGTGAGAGGAGCGAGTGAGAGGTGAGAGTGTGGGGTGAGAGGAGCGTGAGGTGAGAGGAGGTGAGAGGTGAGAGTGTGGGGTGAGAGGAGTGTGAGGTGAGAGGAGCGAGTGAGAGGTGAGAGTGTGGGGTGAGAGGAGCGAGTGAGAGGTGAGAGTGTGGGGTGAGAGGTGTGTGAGGTGAGAGGAGCGAGTGAGAGGTGAGAGTGAGAGGAGTGTGAGCTGAGAGGAGCGAGTGAGAGGTGAGAGTGTGGGGTGAGAGGAGCGAGTGAGAGGTGAGAGTGTGGGGTGAGAGGAGCGAGTGAAAGGTGAGAGTGTGGGGTGAGAAGAACAAAAATGTGAGAGGTCTCCAGTGGAGAGAGGAGCCTCGGAGAGCTTAGAAGGTCTTGCCGAAGGTGACTGAGAAGAGAGAGAGAACTCTGACGGAGAAGAAGAGAAGACTGAGAAAGTTGAGGAATGGGAGAAGGAAAAAGCATGGAAAAATAGCGTAAGGTCTCTCTCTTGTAGCGGCTCGCTATCTCTTTCTATCTCTATCAGACTCGTCGAGCATGGTTCTTGTCGTCCGAAGAGAGAGAGGAGAGAGAGAGAGGAGAGAGAGAGGAGAGAGAGAGACAGAGGAGAGAGAGAAATTTTAAATGCCTTTATTGAATCAATAACAAGATTACAAAAACAGTATTCCCAAAAAACAAAACCATCACAGCACAAAATGCAAAAACACTTCAAAAATCAACAAAGGCTATAATACAAACATAGTTTATTGTGACAGGGTTACAATATCAAAATGAGCTCCCCCTTGTCACTCACACCACACATCCCCCACCCCCACCACCGCTGTGTAAACAAGTCCACCCGAACCCCACCAACAAGCAGGACTCTAAAAGCAATCATGTTGACTTTTAAGATCTTTTATTAATCATTCCAATTAAAATCCATACAATAAAAACAAAAAACACAAAGTTAGGATTCTGGGCTCTGGGGATCAGCCAAACCCTCCCATCACATCAGCATAAACTCCTAAAAACCAGCATGCTTCCCTCAAAACAGATTTTAAACCAATAAAAACGACAACAAGAAAAACTCTGTCAAATTAACTAAACAGCCACTAAAAAATAAATGCAAAACAAAATGAAAACTAGAAGATAAAGTGGAGTTCACGCTCCTGGCTCGCAGCGTCTCGCGCACACCACCTCTCCCGGAAGCCCTCCGGGTTACCGAGAGTTTAAAACACTCTGACTCTGACCTAGCTGAACCACAGGACTGGTCAGCCCACAGCCAGACAGTTTTTTTTCCCTGTCTTTAAAATGGCCAATTAAAAAAATGAACTAAACCGCGCCTGCTTTGCATTTTAAAACTGAATAAAAAAAAACTCCTTACTAAAATCAACCCCCAAGTCATCGAGGATTCAATGAATTAAAGTAACCGCAGCCTCTCGCACTCGCTATAGGAATGCAGAAGAGTGTCCTCTGCCAAGCAGAAAGCGCACTGCGCGCTAATGCTGGGGTCCAGTGTGTGGAGAAGCCTGTCCGTGGACACAGCGCAGCGGGGAACCCTCCACTGCCGGACCCCCCACTCTCTCGGGGTTAGGGCTGGCTTGTAAAGCACCCTCCACACCAGCCCCCACCCCTCCTCCACAGACACGCGCGCTCTCCACTTGGAGGAGTCTACCAGACCCCTTACCCTACTATACTCCGCGGCTTTAACACACACCATGTATACATTATCCCTATTCGTTGTGTGAAAGACAATTTCCTTCACACTCTGCAAATTAATTAAGGTCCCTCCATTCTCTCCACCGCCCTCACCTTCCTCACCTACTGCTGGTGACACGATCATCCCTGGAAATAAGGAAAGCTGTCTCTGCTCTGTGCCTCTGGACAACTCCTCCCTCAGGACTGCCTTGAGCCGCGGGGAGAGGCAGCCCCTCAACTCACCCATCAGTCTTTCTGCAAGCCTCTCTGAGTGCCAGCCTAGCTGTGCAGTTAGCTGGGAGGCAGTTAGCCAGCAGGAGAGCTCAAGGTTTAACAGGTGGACCATCCTGGTTACACCTGCTTTTAAAAAACTGGCACAGAGCGTCATGGACTGGAGGAACTTAACTGGAAAGAGTGGATTAAAGGAACCCAGCCCCCGACTCTATTTGGGCTATATGGGCCAGCCTCTTCCAGTGAGCCTCCTCCCTAGTACACAGGAGTCCCTGAACCGCCTGCAGTCTGAAGGCTGCCACCCTGCTGGCAATGCTGACCAGCCCCCTGCCCCCCTTCGTCAGTGGGGAGGTACTGGACCGCCACCCTCAAACTGCGTCTCCCGCTCCAAAAGCAGCACTCTCTGCATCTCCTCCACCAGGCCTCGGGGTGGGTCCTTCGCACACCAGCCTGTGCCACATGCTAGAGGCCACCAGATTGTTAATGACCAGCACCCGACCCTTGGAGGACAGTAGTCCCTTCCCCCCCTGCACCCTCCCCCTCACCCCCCCCCCCACCCCCCCCCTCCGCAGCCTCCCCTCACCCTGTCCAGCAGCCCCTTCCACCTCTGCAGCCTCACCCTCACCCTGTCCAGCAGCCCCTTCCACCTCTGCAGCCTCACCCTCACCCTGTCCAGCAGCCCCTTCCACCTCTGCAGCCTCCCCCTCACCCTGTCCAGCAGCCCCTTCCACCTCTGCAGCCTCACCCTCACCCTGTCCAGCAGCCCCTTCCACCTCTGCAGCCTCACCCTCACCCTGTCCAGCAGCCCCTTCCACCTCTGCAGCCTCCCCCTCACCCTGTCCAGCAGCCCTTCCTTCTGCACCTCCCCCTCACCCTGTCAGCCGCCTCTTCCCCCTCTGCACCTCCCCCTCACCCTGTCCAGCGTCACTCTTCCACTCTGCCCGCCTCCCCCTCACCGGCAGCAGCCCGTTTCCCCTCTGCACCCTCCCACTAACCCTGGTCCAGCAGCCCCTACCCCGCTGCACCCTCCCCCTCACCCTGTCCGCAGCCCCTTCCCCCCTGCAGCCTCCACCTCACCATGTGCCAGAAGCCCATTCCCCCTTGCCGTTCCCCCTCACCCTTGTTCCAGAAGCCCCCCTCCACCTCTGCACCCTCCCCTCAGCAGCAGCCCCTTCCACCTCTGCAGCCTCTCACCCTGTCCAGCAGCCCCTTCCACCTCTGCACCCTCACCCTCACCCTGTCCAGCAGCCCCTTCCACCTCTGCAGCCTCCCCCTCACCCTGTCCAGCAGCCCCTTCCACCTCTGCAGCCTCCCCCTCACCCTGTCCAGCAGCCCCTTCCACCTCTGCACCCTCCCCCTCACCCTGTCCAGCAGCAGCCTTCCACCTCTGCAGCCTCCCCCTCACCCTGTCCAGCAGCCCCTTCCACCTCTGCAGCCTCCCCCTCACCCTGTCCAGCAGCCCCTTCCACCTCTGCACCCTCCCCCTCACCCTGTCCAGCAGCCCCTTCCCCCTCTGCACCCTCCCCCTCACCCTGTCCAGCAGCCCCTTCCACCTCTGCAGCCTCCCCCTCACCCTGTCCAGCAGCCCCTCTTCCTCCCCCTCATGTAGTTCTCCGTTCCGAGCTGCACTCCCAGCACTTTGAAGGCTGTTCTGTTCCACTCCAGCCCCTCAGGCAAGACAGAAGAGGTGCCCTCATCCCAGCTGCCACATTCTGCCCAGTTTACTGTGGCAGACTATTCTCTCTAGAGTTCGTTAGGCTTTGCTGCAGTGCTCGGACATCTGCATCCCCACTCACAAACACAGTCATATCGTCTGTGTAGGCAAGGGGGGCACTGTCCAGCCAGCCAGCCTGACCCGGTCTGTACGGGCTCCGCCTCCTCCTCGGTCTGTACTGGGCTCCGCCTCCTCCTCGGTCTGTATGGGCTCTGGTCTGTACGGGCTCCGCCTCCTCCTCGGTCTGTACGGGCTCCAGCAGCCCCTTCCTCGGTCTGCAGCCTCCCCCTCAGTCTGTACGGGCTCCGCCTCCTCCTCTGTCAGTACTCCCCCTCACCCTGTCCAGGCTCCGCCTCCTCCTCGGTCTGTACGGGCTCCGCCTCCTCCTCGGTCTGTACGGGCTCCAGTCTGTACGGGCTCCGCCTCCTCCTCGGTCTGTATGGGCTCCGCCTCCTCCTCGGTCCAGTACTGGCTCCGCCTCCTCCTCGGTCTGTACGGGCTCCGCCTCCTCCTCGGTCTGTACTGGCTCCAAACCTCCTCCTCTTTCTGTCTTCAAGGGGTCTGTACGGGCTCCAGCTCCTCCCCGGTCTGTACGGGCTCCGCAGGTGCAGCAGGGGTTCTGGAGCAGCATGACACCGCTGATTGAAGAGATGCTCAGACATGCCTGGCAGGGCGAGGCGGCCGGAGGAGACACATCCAGGGTCCCCCCGATGCCCGGTCAGAGGCGGAGGAGGAGGTGACAGACATCCCGACGAGTCGGAGTTTACGACTAAGAGGTAAGACATCTGTTTTTTGAGTACCGGTCGGGCGGAGGAGGAGCTCTCACAGAACAGCTGATTTATGAAGGCCCGGGAGGAGGGAGCAGGATAGACATGCAAAATGATCTATTCGAGGTTTGTTCAGACAACCAGGTATACCCGAGGTCGTCGACACGGTGAACGTACACAAACACACGGCGACACTCCTCAGGACACTACCGGACCCGACCCCGACCACACCTCAATTTCTCAGGAAAGAGGACTGATACGAAAAATCAGAACATGCCCGAGGCGACAGGAGGAGCAGACAATGAACGACGTCAGGACATGCCCGAGGCCGCTCATCTCTTTCTGAGTCCTTTTATTAGACATGCCCCCGGTCTGTACGGGCTCCGCCTCCTCCTCGGTCTGTACGGGCTCCAGTCTGTACGGGCTCCGCCTCCTCCTCGGTCTGTACGGGCTCCGCCTCCTCCCCGGTCTGTACGGGCTCCGCCTCCTCCTCGGTCTGTACGGGCTCCGCCTCCTCCTCGGTCTGTACGGGCTCCAGTCTGTACGGGCTCCGCCTCCTCCTCGGTCTGTACGGGCTCCGCCTCCTCCTCGGTCTGTACGGGCTCCGCCTCCTCCTCGGTCTGTACTGGCTCCGCCTCCTCCTCGGTCTGTACGGGCTCCGCCTCCTCCTCGGTCTGTACGGGCTCCGCCTCCTCCTCGGTCTGTACTGGCTCCGCCTCCTCCTCGGTCTGTACGGGCTCCGCCTCCTCCTCGGTCTGTACGGGCTCCGCCTCCTCCTCGGTCTGTACGGGCTCCGCCTCCTCCTCGGTCTGTACGGGCTCCGGCTCCGGGCTCCGCCTCCTCCTCGGTCTGTACTGGCTCCGCCTCCTCCTCGGTCTGTACGGGCTCCGCCTCCTCCTCGGTCTGTACGGGCTCCGCCTCCTCCTCGGTCTGTACGGGCTCCGGTCTGTACAGGCTCCGCCTCCTCCTCGGTCTGTACGGGCTCCGCCTCCTCCTCGGTCTGTACGGGCTCTGGGGCTCCCGCAGCCAGTAAGGCCGGAGGGGCGGTCCCGGAGTAGGAAAAGGGGCCAGGCTGCTATGTAGTGAAGTGCTCCTGCCCTGTCTCGGCTATAGCCTCCCTTCTCGGGCAGGCTTTCCTCTGGTGCCCCTATTCTCTGAAGAGCATCTCATCATATCAGAACTTACGATCACCACACAGTTCATCCCTTCTACATTCAAATTCCAGGCTGCATTTATCGTTTAGTAACACAAACGCCTGCCCTCTGAACAACAGGACGTGCAGCCCAGCGAGACACAAGCTTACCGTACTGCGACAAGTTTTTTTCTAAACGACTCTCTTTAAAACCGGAGGCACATTATAAAATATTACTTTCTTCTTCCTGTTTGCCTCACCTTCTCGCTTCCTCCTCGCTGTCTCTCAGCCTCGCCTCCAGTCGCGTGGCGGTGTCTCTCAGTGACTCCGCCTCTAGCCTCAGCGTTGTTCTCTCATTGGTCAGTTCCTCCACGCGGGAGATGAGGGCGCGGCGTGCAGCGTCCAGAATGAGGCTGACAGGAAGTGAGAGAGAGAGAGAGAGAGAGAACAGAAAAGACCGCTAAACAGGAAGTCTCACAGGATCCCAGTGAATCAGTATCAGCACAGACTGGAACCCAGACACCTGTATCCCAGGTGAGTTACAGGAGCTACAGTGCAGTTTACAGTAAGTGCAAATCACAATACTACTAGCATATAATACGAACTAGAATGCAACACGTAAAGATTAACCCTTTGCAGTCCTATATCGGACCAGGTCTGACGTTACAATTTTTCCCTTTCCAGTCCAATTTCGGACCCTGGCTGACGTCAAAGAGGTCAAGCGCAGGTCTCTAGTCGTTTTATATCCTGAAAAAACAGAGGAAACCTTTCAATGGCCAAGTGAGACCGACAGGAGCCGAATGGAGCTGAAATAAAAGGGGATGTATCTGAGAAATAGAGCTAGCAGCTGCACCGCAGAGATAAGACGGACACAAACAAAGGAGACAGCTGCTTCTGCATCCAGAGCTCAAAGAACATCACAGACATCTACAGAGCGTTCTGAGATGTTACAGCAATAAAATAACGACTCTGATCGCATTATTGAGGAGTCTGGTGATCAAACGAGTGATCAGGAGAGGATTGATCAGTATGTATGTCTATAAAGAGGTATGTGAAAAACACAGAGAACAAGGGGTGGGGCTTGGCTGGAGATACAGTGCTGCGTGTGCTTTTGCGATTCAAAGCCTTTTAAACCCGTTTTACTCTGAAAAAAAATTAATAATTTGAAACAGAGCGTGTGAAAATAAAAATTGGACCCGACGTGCCTGACAGGCGCGGAATAAATGGACCGCAAAGGGTTAAGCCCAGAATACACGAGGAAAAATGCTTAGCGACACACTACCACAATTAGCACAGACGATAACAACCGAGCCCTTTCTTTTTGTCTGGTTAAAAAAAAACTGCTTTCAAACTGACAGTGCAGATCAAGCGTGCCACTAAACCACGGCAAAGTTCAACGCACTGGCATCGACACCAGCAACCCCCCTGACTGTCAGCCCCTGATCTCGGTGGAGAACTGCATGCTGCTAATCCCACCATCGCTTCACGCAGAGCTAGCTAGGGTGACGCTGGCAGCTCTTTAAAGAACACCCAGACCTTACAGCCTCAAGTGTACCATCCAGG
>NC_054587.1:1968593-1988593 GCF_017654505.1 Polyodon spathula
ATTCAATACAAGTGCCAGCTTAGTTACACTATTCTATGCACAGATCCTTCACTTCTCAAAGGGTTGGAATAATCATAATACTAATAATAATAATAATAAAAAATTAAAATCTACAGTGAGCTTAGTTACACTATTTTGCCAGATCCGCAAGGGTTGGAATATCGATGCTACGACAATCATAAATAATAATATAATACTTATTAGTATTTGCAAACACATATTCCAAGCGCAGGATAGTGGCAGTTGTGGATGATGTGTTTCTGTTGCAATTGTCGTTGCTCACGGTAATGCCCCGTCTCTACTGGCGCTGCCGTTGCTCACGGCAATGCCCCGTCTCTACTGGCGCTGCCGTTGCTCACGGTAATGCCCCGTCTCTACTGGCGCTGTCGTTGCTCACGGTAATGCCCCGTCTCTACTGGCGCTGCCGTTGCTCACGGCAATGCCCCGTCTCTACTGGCGCTGCCGTTGCTCACGGTAATGCCCCGTCTCTACTGGCGCTGTCGTTGCTCACGGCAATGCCCCGTCTCTACTGGCGCTGCCGTTGCTCACGGTAATGCCCCGTCTCTACTGGCGCTGCCGTTGCTCACGGTAATGCCCCGTCTCTACTGGCGCTGCCGTTGCTCACGGCAATGCCCCGTCTCTACTGGCGCTGCCGTTGCTCACGGCAATGCCCCGTCTCTACTGGCGCTGCCGTTGCTCACGGCAATGCCCCGTCTCTACTGGCGCTGCCGTTGCTCACGGTAATGCCCCGTCTCTACTGGCGCTGCCGTTGCTCACGGCAATGCCCCGTCTCTACTGGCGCTGCCGTTGCTCACGGCAATGCCCCGTCTCTACTGGCGCTGCCGTTGCTCACGGCAATGCCCCGTCTCTACTGGCGCTGCCGTTGCTCACGGTAATGCCCCGTCTCTACTGGCGCTGCCGTTGCTCACGGCAATGCCCCGTCTCTACTGGCGCTGCCGTTGCTCACGGCAATGCCCCGTCTCTACTGGCGCTGCCGTTGCTCACGGTAATGCCCCGTCTCTACTGGTTTACGCGCTCTTCCTGTCAGATTGCAAATCTGTGTTTTTAAACTGGTGGCTGTTTTCAGCAGCGGTTTCGTGTGTCTGTTTGAACTGCGAATCACAATGTGTGTGTGTGTGTGTGTCAGTAGTATGTTCTGTAGACATTGCACAACACAGTCAGACACATGGTCTCATAGACACACACCACAACAGTCCCCCACACAGTCCGTCTGTGACCAGAGTACTCATAGTGTGTGCCACACAGGTCAGTCTGTGTCCATGAGTATCTGTGTGTGTGGTGTCAGGGGGTGTGTGTGTCAGTCTGTGTGTCAGCACAGTTACTCATGAACACGTTGGTGTCATGGCTGTGTTCCACTGTCGTCCACAGTTAGTCATATCGTGTGTGTGTGTGTGTCAGGGGGTGTGTGTTTCCAGGGTTGTGCAGTTAAAGCTCGTGACACACAGCAGAATCAGTTTTGCTGTCACACTTTGCCTGTCGGACGGGTAGTTTGTGTTTATGTGTTTTCCCTGTGATCGTTGTGGTGCTCGAGAGACACTCCGGTATATCTGTAGAGAGCCACGCAAGCTTCTGAGAACAGAAATGTGGAAGTCTAGCACGAAGCACGCACGTTTTAAAAAGTGTTTACACCCCACCCCTGTCACTTCAGATCGGCTAGCTGTGGAAAAAGCTGATCTTCTATTGGTTACAAAGAAACCCAGAAGTAGCTCCAAGAGAGCCTCTGGCAGCACAGACTAACCTTTTAAACTGAAGGTGTTTGCATTTTTGTAAATGAGCGAATCGGCGCTAGTGCTTCCTTAATAACGAAGCTGGCATTTAAAACAGTGCAGTTCAGTGGAGTTAGAGAAACACGGGTTACAGACTTTCACAAGTTTGCATTTTAGAAGCATTTCAAGACAGGCTTTCATGGTTTTGTTTCTTTCGATTTTAGCGTTTGCTGCATTTCAGTATTTTTTTTTTTTATCTAAGCGCTCTATTAAACAAACTATTAAACAAAATTTACTGGATTTGAACAGAAGCGATATTTATTGGACGTGCTCGATTTGTGAAACAGTTGAAGCATGAAGACTTGACAGATGTGTTTATAATGATAGACGTGAAATGCTTATATATGAGATTATGATAATGTATGTTGAAATAAAATCCATACTGTGAATCTCATGGCATGTGTTTATTGTATGTATTTACTTTTCAGTGAGTGCAGTGCAGGGAAAGAGTGACAACATTAGCGGTACTGTCAAAGCAGTTAGCAAGTACAGTATATAATATAAACATTACGAGCATCAACATAAAATAAATAATGCAAAGGAATGATTAGAGATAAGAATGTAAAATAGAACACTGTTAAATAACCCCCAATTTTGATAAATTTATATTTAGATAAAGATATTTGTTGTGGCTCCTCCTCTGATTTTGAATCATCCTTTCGTTTATTATTATTATTATTATATATATATCTAAAATATATTTAAAAAAAAATATGAATATTGATTATGTATTGAAGTGATGTAATGAAGTCACTTTTGACGGTCTTGTGTCTGTGTTGTAATCTGACTGTGATGTAATTGTCTTGCTAGCTGGGAACGCGCTGTCTGTCCTTGTGCTCCTTGCTGTTGTGTTGTTTCTGCTGATGCACACAGTGTGTAGTGTCTGTGGTCCGTGGATGTCGACACTCGATCTCCTGCTTCTGATTGTTTTCAGTTGCCTGTTTTGCACATAGTTAGCATCACGTCAGTGAAGCTATTTGAAACCCTCGGTAACCCTGTGCATGTTGTGTGCTAGCCTGTCATTCATAAATATGGCTTGTTGTTTCTCATTGAATGTAGCGTTGGTGTTTTCCCCCTCTGTCCCGTGCCGTGTTACCTGTGTATTTATTGAGATTGACGCTCCTGTTAGGTTTTGCTCTATGGGCACCGTTTTTAAGCTGCAGTGAAAACGTACTTTTTCTTTTTTTTAAAAGGGAAATAAAACAAAAACCGTCAAAGTGTGAGTATTGTGGTTTATATCGATGTTTACCAGAGTAAATAATGCAGGCCGGTTGTGCTTCACTGATTTAGTGTTCGATTAATTGACGAGTTAAAGACTGCAATCGTTCACGAGCAGCACGGAGCAGCCCTCTCTATAGAGGCAGATTCGGCAGAGATGCCTGCCCCCCCCCCCCCCCCCCCCCCCCCGTACCAGATGCAGAGACACCCGAGCGAGCTCAGCACGAATGTGACGTGCATTTTCACAGGGAAATCTGAGAGTCGGCTGCAACCCAGAAGCGAATATGCTTGTGCTGATGCTTTGCAAGAATGCTCTCAAAGTGATCTCGTTTGAGGGTGATATTTATGATACCTTGTGAAAGTTAATAAACTGAGTCCGAAGGTTGTTTCAAGTTATTGTGAAAAATGTGGTCCCCAACCCCTCCCCCACCCTCCCAGCACTCTCTCTGCACTACTGATGTGTGGGAACTGTGGGAGAGAAATTGCAGCGTTTTTAAAGAATGCGCCCCTTGTTTGGGTGGGTTTACTGCAGTGTAGGAGAAAGTGCATCTCAGTCTCGATTTCACGGTGACCACACAGCCTGTGGGCAGCCAGGACTGTGTCGTCCTGTTTCAGTGGCCAGGCGGTGGGCACTGAGTCTGTACTTGGTCAGGATCTGCCTCTGCTTTGTGTCTTTCACTCTGACCGGGCATTCTGCCAGGGTAAAGTCTCTTTTTAGGGCCAGATAGCTTTCGGGCCTGTTTCGTGTTTTAGTTTGAGTTTTTCAGGTGAGGTGTAGTTTGTTTGCCTGTGATTGGCATTGTTTTAGCAGTGCTGTCCAGAGAGCTGACTGATGTCAGCGCCTCTCAGTGCAGCGAGCTTCAGGACCAGCTGGCTGAGCTCTTGGCTTTGTGATGGTGGGATCCTCTCCTGATCGCTCGTTTTATCACCAAACTCCTCAATAATGCGATCCGAGTCTTTATTATTGCTCTAACATCTCAGAAAGCCCTGCAGATGTCTGTGATGTTCTTTGAGCGCTGGATGAGGCTTCGTTCGGCTCCTGTCGGTCTGCCATTGAAACGTTTTCTCTGCTTTTTCCAACTAGAGACCAGTGCTTGACGTCTTTCTGATGATGGACAGGGTCCGACATCGGAGCCGAAAGGGTAAATGAACCCTGTGTTTCAGCGGTCTTTTTTAAATTTGAGAATCGGTGGGTAGCAGCCTAATTCAGCCCTGCTTGCCTGATTCGCTGTATTTCTCTGCACTGTTCGTATATTTTTACACAGTTCTGCCTGCAGGGTTTCTATTGGACGTTTGTCCCACTTTGTGCTCTTGGTCTGTGAGTGGACTCCACACTTCACTGCCGTATAGGGCAATGGGATGAAGCACACTTTCAAGTATTTTTAGCCAGATTCTTATGGGGGAGGGATTCATGTAATACAGCTTCCTCTTAATGGTGTAGAATGCCCTGCATGCTTTCTCCTTTAATGCATTCACTGCCAGGTGAAAGCTCCCTGAGGCACTGATGGTCAGACCCAGGTATGTGTGTCTGTAGTGAAGTAGTATTTCCCTGAGATCCGGCTTTCTTACGGGGATACCATCGTTCTGGTCTTATCCGTGTTTACTGTCCGGGCCCAGGTGTGACAGTGTTGCTGTAGTAGTGCCAGGCTCTGCTGCAGGACCAGCTCATCTGCGTAGGGCAGGGGTTTTATTTCGGTGTCATGCAGAGTGAGTCCAAGCGCTGCAGACTGCTCCAGCACTGTGGCCAGCTCGGTGATATTGAACAGTGTTGGACTGCAGCCCTGTCTCACTCCACCCCCCTGTGTGGCGAAATCTTTTGTTTTCACACTGCATTTATTTCCTGAGTACATTGACTGCACGGTGTCATATACTTCACCACCCACGCCACTTACTAGTTTCTCTCTCTCTCTCTCTCTCTCTCTCTCTCTCTCAAGTTCAAGTTCCAATACTTTATTGGCATGACAAGTTCAAGTATTGCCAGAGATACTCTGCGTAAGAGATTATAAAAGAAGAGCCATATGTGCGTGCGCGTCTCTCTCTCTCTCTCTCTCTCTCCCTCCCTGTGTGTATCTGAACTCTGGTCAGTGCTGCAGTTTGTTTGCTCAGCCTGTTTTTAAGTGATATTGAAAGAGTCGCTCACGTTTATCTCATGGCGACATTTAAAACTAAACAGCAGGACTGGAAAACACCCAGAACCAGGCAGGGCCTAAATCCACCTTGTGCTTCAGAGCAGAGCGGACGCAAGGTGACCAGCACCCTCTGACATCAAACTAAGAACAAACTGTGCTTCGGAGCAGAGCCAGCGCCAGGGTGACCAGCACCCTCTGACATCAAACTAAGAACAAACTGTGCTTCGGAGCAGAGCCAGCGCCAGGGTGACCAGCACCCTCTGACATCAAACTAAGAACAAACTGTGCTTCGGAGCAGAGCCAGCGCCAGGGTGACCAGCACCCTCTGAGTTCAAACTAAGAACAAACTGTGCTTCGGAGCAGAGCCAGCGCCAGGGTGACCAGCACCCTCTGAGTTCAAACTAAGAACAAACTGTGCTTCGGAGCAGAGCCAGCGCCAGGGTGACCAGCACCCTCTGACATCAAACTAAGAACAAACTGTGCTTCGGAGCAGAGCCAGCGCCAGGGTGACCAGCACCCTCTGACCCTCTGATCAAACTAAGAACAAACTGTGCTTCGGAGCAGAGCCAGCGCCAGGGTGACCAGCACCCTCTGACATCAAACTAAGAACAAACTGTGCTTCGGAGCAGAGCCAGCGCCAGGGTGACCAGCACCCTCTGACATCAAACTAAGAACAAACTGTGCTTCGGAGCAGAGCCAGCGCCAGGGTGACCAGCACCCTCTGAGATCAAACTAAGAACAAACTGTGCTTCGGAGCAGAGCCAGCGCCAGGGTGACCAGCACCCTCTGACATCAAACTAAGAACAAACTGTGCTTCGGAGCAGAGCCAGCGCCAGGGTGACCAGCACCCTCTGACATCAAACTAAGAACAAACTGTGCTTCGGAGCAGAGCCAGCGCCAGGGTGACCAGCACCCTCTGACCCTCTGATCAAACTAAGAACAAACTGTGCTTCGGAGCAGAGCCAGCGCCAGGGTGACCAGCACCCTCTGACATCAAACTAAGAACAAACTGTGCTTCGGAGCAGAGCCAGCGCCAGGGTGACCAGCACCCTCTGAGTTCAAACTAAGAACTACTAGCTGTTGTGTATAGTATCCTTGAACAGCTCCTGTTATTTCCAGCTGAAAAGCTTTATGCTAAAACACATTCAAAACATTTAGATTGAGATTGGTGTAGAGTATTGAGTGATTCCACACCCAGACACCATCAAACCCTACTTCACGAGTTAACATGGGGAACCTCGTGGACGAGACGCCAAACAGTGGTTAGAGAAAGGGAACCTCCTTGTGCTCCGTCCTTTGACAAACGACCAGGACTCTGCAGCAGCCGCTGACTCACTGTGTGTGTGTGAGACACCCTGATCGAGTCACTGAGACCTCCTTGGGCTCCGTGTCCTTGAGGAACGAGACGCCAAACAAACTAGGTCTATTGGGAAGAGACTGCTCATAACCCCTGACGTCACTGTGTGTTGTGTGAGAGACCCTGAGCGAGTCACTGAACCTCCTTGTGCTGCGCCTTCGGACGAGACGCCAACAAAACTTGTCCTGCGGTTTGGAAGAGACTCTGCAGCACCCCCTGACTCACTGGGTGTGTTAGTGACCCTGAGCGATCACTGGGAACCTCCTGTTGTCCTTCCGCCACGATACCCTTGGATGAACTATTCGAAGCAGGAAGCCTGCTCCTGCTGGTTTTGTTTGCTCCCCAGGATACCTTCTCTGAACGTTCGGTCGGTGGACTGACCACTGATTGTGTGTGACCCTGAGCGAGTCACTGAACCTCCTTGTGCTCCGTCCTTCGGACGAGACGCCAAACAAACGAGGTCCTATTGGAAGAGACTCTGCAGCAGCCCCTGACTCACTGTGTGTGTGTGAGAGACCCTGAGCGAGTCACTGAACCTCCTTGTGCTCCGTCCTTCGGACGAGACGCCAAACAAACGAGGTCCTATTGGAAGAGACTCTGCAGCAGCCCCTGACTCACTGTGTGTGTGTGAGAGACCCTGAGCGAGTCACTGAACCTCCTTGTGCTCCGTCCTTCGGACGAGACGCCAAACAAACGAGGTCCTATTGGAAGAGACTCTGCAGCAGCCCCTGACTCACTGTGTGTGTGTGAGAGACCCTGAGCGAGTCACTGAACCTCCTTGTGCTCCGTCCTTCGGACGAGACGCCAAACAAACGAGGTCCTATTGGAAGAGACTCTGCAGCAGCCCCTGCCTCACTGTGTGTGTGTGAGAGACCCTGAGCGAGTCACTGAACCTCCTTGTGCTCCGTCCTTCGCCAAACAAACGAGGTCCTATTGGAAGAGACTCTGCACCAGCCCCTGAGCTGCTGCGTCCTTCGGACGAGACGCCCAACAAACGTGTGTGTGTGAGAGACCCTGAACGAGAGCTCCGTCCTTCGGACGAGACGCCAAACAAACGAGGTCCTATTGGAAGAGACTCTGCAGCAGCAGCTGTTGATGATGCAGAGTTCATCCTCCTAGTCTCTGCAAGTCCCTTGGGGGGAAAAGTGTCGTCTGAATGAATAAGGGTGAGACGATACACACACATCTGTTTCAGTGACTTAAATAACAAGCCATTTTTTTTAATTAACACACAGAGTCATTTCAACAAAAGCACATTTATTTACCAAACAAGAATATTCCACTTGCCTGAGTTTAAAGCAAATGATAATGATAATAATAATAATAATAATAATAATAATAATAATAATAATAATAATTAAAAAAACAGGAAGAAATGTTAATTTACTGAATTAAATACGATTCTCAGCTCCTGTTTTGAAATGAAACTCTTGCAGTTTTTTGTACGCGGTGCATGCCACGCTCAAACAGTTCATTGCTGTAAACACATTGTTTGCACGTTCTGTTTAACTTTGGAAAAGCACGCCATGCGCTAACGTTATAAATGACAACGTGTTTAAGTATTAGAACTGGAACAATGACCCGCGACTCCTGGAAGCCCAAGGGCAGGTTCACTTGCTGCCCAGCTGGTCTAATAACAACTACAACTCCCAGAATGCAATGTCTTCAGTTACTATGAAACTACAGAAGAAAAACCAACCCAGCAAACATCATCCAGTCTCTGGCTAGCCCTGCGCGTCACAGCCAATCACAGTAAAATAAGAATTGGAAGATGCACAGGCTGAAGCCTAATAGGGCTGTCAGTTAAACCTCCAAATATAGCAGTTGATTAATTGCCTGATATTGCTGTAGGTCAAGCTGATCGCTGCTCCAAAATTGTGTTTACCGTCACTGATTGGTCCTTTCTTTATTTTAACGTTATTGAATATCGTTAAATGTTCATTATGTAACAGTTCATTTTGAAATGATATGTCAGTTTTCTTCAACGTGCTCGGTGTATTTCCAGGCTGTATTTGTGTGCATTTTCAGAGTTGATGTCTTGGGAGTTAAAACACAGAATTGGAAAGCAGCAACGGTCATCGAAGTGCCTGTATAAATTAACAGTGTGTTTGCACCGAAGACAAGGAAGGAGGCAGAATGTGTGTTGCACTGCTGCATTTTGAAGTATTGCAATTTTAAGCACAGAGTCAGATCTCCTTGTAGCATGTGCGAGCATAGAATGTGTGATATACGGTACGTGTTTTTTTAATTTTATAACTAAGCTGTAAATTAGGAAAGGGCTTTTAAATATAGGTCTGCACTGAGGGATGTTCACGTGAAATAGCGAAGCGTCAAAAACAAGTAAAGAAATGCCTGAAAACCATCTGCTGTTTGCTATTTTTTTTTTTGCCTAAATCAGTGGTCCCCAACCTTTTTCAATGTGGGACCACCTCGCTGTGTGGATTTTTCAATGTGGGGACCACCTCGCTGTGTGGATTTTTCAATGTGGGACCACCTCGCTGTGTGGATTTTTCAATGTAGGGACCACCTCGCTGTGTGGATTTTTCAATGCGGGGACCACCTCGCTGTGTGGATTTTTCAATGTGGGACCACCTCGCTGTGTGGATTTTTCAATGTAGGGACCACCTCGCTGTGTGGATTTTTCAATGTGGGACCACCTCGCTGTGTGGATTTTTCAATGCGGGGACCACCTCGCTGTGTGGATTTTTCAATGCGGGGACCACCTCGCTGTGTGGATTTTTCAATGTAGGGAACCTCGCTGTGTGGATTTTTCAATGCGGGGACCACCTCGCTGTGTGGATTTTTCAATGTAGGGACCACCTCGCTGTGTGGATTTTTCAATGCGGGGACCACCTCGCTGTGTGGATTTTTCAATGTGGGGACCACCTCGCTGTGTGGATTTTTCAATGTGGGGACCACCTCGCTGTGTGGATTTTTCAATGCGGGGACCACCTCGCTGTGTGGATTTTTCAATGCGGGGACCACCTCGCTGTGTGGATTTTTCAATGTAGGGACCACCTCGCTGTGTGGATTTTTCAATGTAGGGACCACCTCGCTGTGTGGATTTTTCAATGTAGGGACCACCTCGCTGTGTGGATTTTTCCCACAGACCACTTGCCACTTATATTTTTCATTTAAACTACTTTTTTGGTGTCTATGTGTGAAGTGTTTATAGAACGTACCCAGGCAGGTCAGCAAGGAATGTTGTCGTTTTGTGAAAGTGCTAAATGACTGTTTCCTTATTTATTTTTTCACATTCTGAATGCGTTGTAGAGAAATGGTGTCTCATTGTTGTAGGGTTAAGAGTTTTGTTTGACAAAACCTCCTGATTGAATAATGCACTGGGGCTTGGGTCGTCCTGGGACAGTGACCTCGTGCAGCAGGTTAATCTGTCCGTTTCTAATGGAGTTTATTGCTCTCACTGAGTCACAAACCTTGCTCGATGTACATATAAAAACACAGGAATACAGAGACGAGGTGGGCGGGAAGCAATCTGAAAAATTAAAGGTTGGAGAGTGTACAGGTTGATAGTGCTGATGTTGGTTCAGTATGACTGTGTCATGAACAGACTGTACCAGAAGTGGTGTTAATAGAATTTCCTTTTGGCATGTAGTCTTGTGAGATATTAAACCTGGCTGAATAAACCCACATAACAACATGGAGCTGAAATCAGTCATTCACACTACGCTACAATTCACGAGTTAGGCAACAAATAGGTTTCACATTACCTTCTGTTACTATCTGCAGCTAACCTCTCTAAAAACGTATACAGAAATAATAGGGATATTCCTATATCCCTGGCAACACTGTAGCACATAGTCTGTGTTGAAAATTATAAGTACCGAACCTGTGGTTTTAAAGTTAGGAATATTCCAAAGTTATTTAGTTAGAAAGCTGTTTCAGTTAATGGTAGCTTTGAAGGCGATGCTTGGTATTGCATTAAAGGGAGCTGTAATAGATATTGATTTAAAAGAAAACAGACAAAGGGGAGAGACTGCATACAGCTCTTAATTTATATATTGTGTAGAATGGGTTTTTGCATGCACTGCGTAACTGAATGTTTGGAGTTGTTTGCAGACCAGAAGTGGTCTGCGGAGCACAGCTTGGGAACCGCTGGCCACAAGCAGTGGAACGCAAACTGTACAAGTGGCTCTTAATATGAAGGCACAGACAATTTCTGCAGTGCCTGATGCATGATCACGTTAATATTATTGTTGTCGGGGGTGAATTGTTGTGCACCCTTGTCGAACGTGAACATCAAGTCAATCCCAGAACACTTTGCTGCTTTAGACAGCTCTCCTTTCTTTCTTTCTTTTTAAATGATTTGGCGTTAGCATGGAGGCTGGAGCTCACACAGAGACACAGATGTGTCATTTCGCACCCAGTAAAAAGTGTGTAGTTCCCAGGGTCAAATTGATCTCCCTTTTAAAATATAGGAACAGCATTCCCAATGTTCCAGTCCAGTGGCATGGCTCCTTTATTTGTATTCATTATATAACATACTGGGTTAGAAATCTGTTCCCTAGTTTCCCCGAGGACTCCTGGACAGATTCCAGCAGGCGCTGTGTTTATTTGTAGTCCTGCCAGCTCCTGTAGTACTTCATTCTCTTCTATAACAAACTCTGGTAATGGTGTTTGTGTACAGTCTATTAGCTTTGGTATATTGTGTCAGTCCTCCATTGTAAATACTTCTATTAAGCATTGATTAAGATTTGGTAGCCTTTAGTCTGTAAATTACCACTGCTGTCGCGTAAACTACTGACTTCCTCTTTCGCTTTTAGCATTAACATGTTGGCTTAAGTTTCAAATCTGCCGTCACTTGTCTCTCTAATTCCCTTTTCACAGGCTTCTACAGGCTTCTCTGTACTCTACGCGTGAGGCTGCTTCCTTTTAGGATAAATGTATCCTGCATTTCTACCACTGCATCCCTAAATGGAATCCAGTTGTTTTCCGATTCGTTATCTGTTAGTGTTCTAACCCAGTCTGTGTTTAGAGGCTCCAGTTTCCTTCCTTTTGTAATCTGCTCTCCTGGAATCAAATTGTCTTTGATTTCTATACTGCCTTTTGATTTATTTGCCACAAACTTTATCATATTGTGGACTCTTATTCCTTGTGGTCATGTTACCTGAAAAGTGTTCTCTGAGGCGAGGTGTTCTCTCAGGTGAAGTGCAGGCTCTAGTTTCTCTGTGGGCAGGTAGACGCATTTTGGAAGATCTGGAGTCGTGCATCAGAAATGAGAAAGTTTATGTCCGAGTTTCTGAAGATTTGAAGCAAATGGATGTAACCCGCGGGAACAGTGTAGCATCTGCTACAAAATGCAGCGCCAGAAACGTACTGAGTGCTGCTCTCATTGTGTGACAGCTGCCTGGCCAGGCGATCGCATGGTTCACAGCAAGCAGCTGGAAAAAGGGGGTTGTTTGAAATAACTGTTGTGTTAAATGACATTGTCACAGATAATTATTCCACTTATCAAACACTTTTCAAAAGTGCCGTTGAGGTGGCGAATGTGAATGTTGGGATGTCTCTGCATTGGTTCTGTGAAGTGACTAATGGAATAGGCTATCGAGGCTCTAATTTCATCCTGTCAAGTTGATTGTAAATGGCTAGTATTGCTCAAGCACTAATGCTCTTTATTTTAATTTGTGTCGGGCCGTGTCTCGTTTAATTACCCCCTTAAACAGGTACCGTATCATTGTGTATGGAGGGAGAGAAGCGAGAGTCAGGCTTTCTTTTGCTGGTCGCGGTCCGATTTCAAGTTTGGCTTTATTTACTGCCTAAAGGAGGACTGATAAAATCAGTTCATGAGAATTATCTCCACACTTTACCTGATAAATACACAGACTCCTGTGGATGCGGATTTGAGTGTGAAAATCGAGGGAATTTAAGCAGTCGTTAGATCTGCTTTACTTCTCGTCGTTCAGGCTGTTTGGGGTCCGTTGTGTGCCGGTGGACGTTGCTGAAGAAAGCTGGGTGAGAGGGAAGCGGTTTTACTCCTGTGTGATGGATCACGTGCTGTTGGGTTCATCATGTGGAAGCGGGATTATAAATTAGTAGTTTTTCTAGGTCGGGGTTGAGCGGGCTCCTCTGTGATTTGTTTTTCTAGGTCGGGGTTGAGCGGGCTCCTCTGTGATTTGTTTTTCTAGGTCGGGGTTGAGCGGGCTCCTCTGTGATTTGTTTTTCTAGGTCGGGGTTGAGCGGACTCCTCTGTGATTTGTCTTTCTAGGTCGGGGTTGAGCGGGCTCCTCTGTGATTTGTTTTTCTAGGTCGGGGTTGAGCGGGCTCCTCTGTGATTTGTCTTTCTAGGTCGGGGTTGAGCGGGCTCCTCTGTGATTTGTTTTTCTAGGTCGGGGTTGAGCGGGCTCCTCTGTGATTTGTTTTTCTAGGTCGGGGTTGAGCGGGCTCCTCTGTGATTTGTTTTTCTAGGTCGGGGTTGAGCGGGCTCCTCTGTGATTTGTCTTTCTAGGTCGGGGTTGAGCGGGCTCCTCTGTGATTTGTCTTTCTAGGTCGGGGTTGAGCGGGCTCCTCTGTGATTTGTTTTTCTAGGTCGGGGTTGAGCGGGCTCCTCTGTGATTTGTTTTTCTAGGTCGGGGTTGAGCGGGCCCCTCTGTGATTTGTTTTTCTAGGTCGGGGTTGAGCGGGCCCCTCTGTGATTTGTCTTTCTAGGTCGGGGTTGAGCGGGCTCCTCTGTGATTTGTCTTTCTAGGTCGGGGTTGAGCGGGCTCCTCTGTGATTTGTCTTTCTAGGTCGGGGTTGAGCGGACTCCTCTGTGAGGCTATAGGATCATTACTAGTGACCGGTGTGTTAAGAGTTGAGTTTGTGACAAATGTACTTCGCTCACACACTCAAAAACACAACATTTTACTACATTTCTCAGCCATGATCTTTATTATATTAATATAAAGATTCTAAAATTACTTACAAAAATATAGTAAAACGAAGCTGTACCACACACACAACCACGGCCCTTGTTTGCGCTCACGAGCGTCAATCAAAGTAAAAAAAACAACTGTCCTTAAACGGGATGTCTCTGGCAAATAATATTTTTAAAACCACCTTTTTCCTCTTCAACAGAACTAATTAAACTTTATTAAGAGGATGTAATCAGTAAAATGTGTTGATTAGAAAGAGATTCCTAAATATTTACAAAATATAGCGATACGAGATACAGCTGTACCGTTTGTCTTCGTTTTTGAACTAATTAATAACAATAATTAATAACAGCTGTCTTTCATTGCGTGTGACGTCAGTAGCTCGGCTCTGCTGTGGAAAAACAACCCCAGGCTGTCCTTGACCGCACCGCGAGGGCTCGGTACGGACCTGGGAGGTGTTCCTGTACGCGGAGAAGACCTTGCAAAAGGCGCTTTACACTCGGAGCTTGCTCGTAGCTAAATCAAAAAAGCGTGAACTGGCAGGTCAGATCAAATGCGCTCCTTCTCGAATTATACAAAAGGAGTGCTGACCATCTTTAAAATCCATTCTCTCACCTCTTATTAGCTTTATTAACAGGATCACCGGTCCCTCCCTTTAAAGGAGCGCTGACCATCTTTAAAATCCATTCTCTCACCTCTTATTAGCTTTATTAACAGGATCACTGCCCCCTCCCTTTAAAGGAGCGCTGACCATCTTTAAAATCCATTCTCTCACCTCTTATTAGCTTTATTAACAAGATCACCGGCCCCTCCTTTTAAAGGAGCGCTGACCATCTTTAAAATCCATTCTCTCACCTCTTATTAGCTTTATTAACAGGATCACTGGACCCTCCCTTTACAGGAGCGCTGACCATCTTTAAAATCCATTCTCTCACCTCTTATTAGCTTTATTAACAGGATCACTGGCCCCTCCTTTTAAAGGAGCGCTGACCATCTTTAAAATCCATTCTCTCACCTCTTATTATCTTTATTAACAGGATCACTGGCCCCTCCCTTTACAGGAGCGCTGACCATCTTTAAAATCCATTCTCTCACCTCTTATTCACAAATGATACAGACCTTTATTAAGATACATCATGTAAAGAAAGCATCACGATTTATCGATACACAGTGAATCAGTTCAGCCTTAGGTGTGACTACAGCTCCCAGCATGCCTCTGCTCCTGCAGCAATGGTGAGGGATGCTGAGAGCTGTAGTTCTTTATGCTTTGGTCTTGTATCACAGACGATACAAACCTCTCTCTCTCTCTCTCAGGTCTCTCTGACTCGATGTCTCCAGGGTGCTGCTCGGACAACGTGAGAAAAGGAAAGAGCGAAAGAGCCCTCCGATAAATCGGGTGCGAGTCACAAAACAGGCTGACCGCTGTGGAGAGAACGACAGAGTGAAGAAAAAAACAAGAGCGCCCCGCAGTACAGGTGCAACGAGAGGGAGCGAGAGAGGGAATACAGAGAGACGAGAAACCGAGAGGGGGGGGGAAGGAAACTAAAACGCAACGGAGAAGAGATCTTCAGAAAGGACCAACACTAACCATAGATGCTAAGTGAAAAAGAAAGGATTTTAATATATTTATTTAGAGAGAGAGACAAGCAGACACACACACACACAGAGAGAGAGACAGAGACAGCAAGACAGTCACATATACAGTGACAGAGACACACAGACACAGCCACCCCCTCTGTCACTCCTCTGTGTGTGTGACCCCCCCCTCTCACCCCCCGCTCCTCGTTGCCATGTCGACCTCCTCGCTGCGACGGCAGGTCAAGAACATCGTCCACAACTACTCTGAGGCAGAGATCAAGGTGAGGACTGGGAATACTGGGATTGCACTGGGAGTAGTGGTGTTGAACTGTCATTCACAGTCTCCCAGTGGCAGAGGGTACAAGAATCCCTGCTGCACCCCCTAGTGGTGTTTTCTGAAACTGCACCCTCCGCGTTTCTATTAGGAGCCTTTTCAGAAGCACCACCCCACCCCACCCCGCCTCACACTATACAGGCAGTGTGATTGTATTAATCCTGTGATTCTGTGAGGCAGTGTGATTGTATTAATCCTGTGATTCTGTGAGGCAGTGTGATTGTATTAATCCTGTAAGGCAGTGTGATTGTATTAATCCTGTGATTCTGTGAGGCAGTGTGATTGTATTAATCCTGTGATTCTGTGAGGCAGTGTGATTGTATTAATCCTGTAAGGCAGTGTGATTGTATTAATCCTGTGATTCTGTGAGGCAGTGTGATTGTATTAATCCTGTAAGGCAGTGTGATTGTATTAATCCTGTGAGGCAGTGTGATTGTATTAATCCTGTGAGGCAGTGTGATTGTATTAATCCTGTGATTCTGTGAGGCAGTGTGATTGTATTAATCCTGTAAGGCAGTGTGATTGTATTAATCCTGTAAGGCAGTGTGATTGTATTAATCCTGTAAGGCAGTGTGATTATATTAATCCTGTGAGGCAGTGTGATTGTATTAATCCTGTGATTCTGTGAGGCAGTGTGATTGTATTAATCCTGTGATTCTGTGAGGTAGTGTGATTGTATTAATCCTGTGATTCTGTGAGGCAGTGTGATTGTATTAATCCTGTGATTCTGTGAGGCAGTGTGATTGTATTAATCCTGTGATTCTGTGAGGCAGTGTGATTGTATTAATCCTGTGATTCTGTGAGGCAGTGTGATTGTATTAATCCTGTGATTCTGTGAGGCAGTGTGATTGTATTAATCCTGTGATTCTGTGAGGCAGTGTGATTGTATTAATCCTGTGATTCTGTGAGGCAGTGTGATTGTATTAATCCTGTGATTCTGTGAGGCAGTGTGATTGTATTAATCCTGTGATTCTGTGAGGCAGTGTGATTGTATTAATCCTGTGATTCTGTGAGGCAGTGTGATTGTATTAATCCTGTGATTCTGTGAGGCAGTGTGATTGTATTAATCCTGTGATTCTGTGAGGCAGTGTGATTGTATTAATCCCTGTGAGGCAGTGTGATTGTATTAATCCTGTGATTCTGTAAGGCAGTGTGATTGTATTAATCCTGTGAGGCAGTGTGATTGTATTAATCCTGTGATTCTGTGAGGCAGTGTGATTGTATTAATCCTGTAAGGCAGTGTGATTGTATTAATCCTGTGATTCTGTGAGGCAGTGTGATTGTATTAATCCTGTAAGGCAGTGTGATTGTATTAATCCTGTGATTCTGTGAGGCAGTGTGATTGTATTAATCCTGTAAGGCAGTGTGATTGTATTAATCCTGTGAGGCAGTGTGATTGTATTAATCCTGTGATTCTGTGAGGCAGTGTGATTGTATTAATCCTGTGATTTTGTGAGGCAGTGTGATTGTATTAATCCTGTAAGGCAGTGTGATTGTATTAATCCTGTGATTCTGTGAGGCAGTGTGATTGTATTAATCCTGTAAGGCAGTGTGATTGTATTAATCCTGTGATTCTGTAAGGCAGTGTGATTGTATTAATCCTGTGAGGCAGTGTGATTGTATTAATCCTGTGAGGCAGTGTGATTGTATTAATCCTGTGATTCTGTGAGGCAGTGTGATTGTATTAATCCTGTAAGGCAGTGTGATTGTATTAATCCTGTAAGGCAGTGTGATTGTATTACTCCTGTAAGGCAGTGTGATTGTATTACTCCTGTAAGGCAGTGTGATTGTATTAATCCTGTGAGGCAGTGTGATTGTATTAATCCTGTGATTCTGTGAGGCAGTGTGATTGTATTAATCCTGTAAGGCAGTGTGATTGTATTAATCCTGTGATTCTGTGAGGCAGTGTGATTGTATTAATCCTGTAAGGCAGTGTGATTGTATTAATCCTGTAAGGCAGTGTGATTGTATTAATCCTGTGAGGCAGTGTGATTGTATTAATCCTGTGAGGCAGTGTGATTGTATTAATCCTGTGATTCTGTAAGGCAGTGTGATTGTATTAATCCTGTGAGGCAGTGTGATTGTATTAATCCTGTGATTCTGTGAGGCAGTGTGATTGTATTAATCCTGTGATTCTGTAAGGCAGTGTGATTGTATTAATCCTGTGATTCTGTGAGGCAGTGTGATTGTATTAATCCTGTGATTCTGTGAGGCAGTGTGATTGTATTAATCCTGTGATTCTGTGAGGCAGTGTGATTGTATTACTGTGATTCTGTGAGGCAGTGTGATTGTATTAATCCTGTGATTCTGTGAGGCAGTGTGATTGTATTAATCCTGTAAGGCAGTGTGATTGTATTAATCCTGTGATTCTGTAAGGCAGTGTGATTGTATTAATCCTGTGATTCTGTGAGGCAGTGTGATTGTATTAATCCTGTGATTCTGTGAGGCAGTGTGATTGTATTAATCCTGTGATTCTGTGAGGCAGTGTGATTGTATTAATCCTGTGATTCTGTGAGGCAGTGTGATTGTATTAATCCTGTGATTCTGTGAGGCAGTGTGATTGTATTAATCCTGTGATTCTGTGAGGCAGTGTGATTGTATTAATCCTGTGATTCTGTGAGGCAGTGTGATTGTATTAATCCTGTGATTCTGTGAGGCAGTGTGATTGTATTAATCCTGTGATTCTGTGAGGCAGTGTGATTGTATTAATCCTGTGATTCTGTGAGGCAGTGTGATTGTATTAATCCTGTGATTCTGTGAGGCAGTGTGATTGTATTAATCCTGTGATTCTGTGAGGCAGTGTGATTGTATTAATCCTGTGATTCTGTGAGGCAGTGTGATTGTATTAATCCCTGTGAGGCAGTGTGATTGTATTAATCCTGTGATTCTGTGAGGCAGTGTGATTGTATTAATCCTGTGATTCTGTGAGGCAGTGTGATTGTATTAATCCTGTGATTCTGTGAGGCAGTGTGATTGTATTAATCCTGTGATTCTGTGAGGCAGTGTGATTGTATTAATCCTGTGATTCTGTGAGGCAGTGTGATTGTATTAATCCTGTGATTCTGTGAGGCAGTGTGATTGTATTAATCCTGTGATTCTGTGAGGCAGTGTGATTGTATTAATCCTGTGATTCTGTGAGGCAGTGTGAGTCTCTCTGCCCCGTCTCCAGTGACACATCCAACCCATGAGGGTTTGGAAACGAACCCGGCGTGGCTCAGTTCTACAGTTGTAAATAAACTGCCCCTCTCTCTTCCTCTCTCCCCTCTTCTCCGCTCTCTCCTCCCTCCTCCAAGGTCCGTGAAGCCACCTCTAATGACCCATGGGGCCCATCCAGCTCTCTCATGTCCGAGATCGCTGACCTCACCTACAACGTGGTGGCTTTCTCCGAGATCATGAGCATGGTGTGGAAGAGACTGAACGACCATGGCAAGAACTGGAGGCACGTGTACAAGGTGAGAGGCTGGCTGCTCCAGCGCTTGGAGAAAGGGGCTTCATACCAGGAGGTTCAAATCCCAACAGCCACTGACTCGTTGTGTGAGACCCTGAGCGAGTCACTGAACCTCCTTGTGCTCCGTCCTTCGGACGAGACGCCAAACAAACGAGGTCCTATTGGAAGAGACTCTGCAGCAGCCCCTGACTCACTGTGTGTGTGTGAGAGACCCTGAGCGAGTCACTGAACCTCCTTGTGCTCCGTCCTTCGGACGAGACGCCAAACAGGGGGAACGTGTGTTATATTCTGTATAGAGGGAGGGAGGCGTTGAACTGTCTGTATTGGGATTGGGGGGGGTTCTGTTAACTTGTCAATGTTAGTATTGATCAGTATGTGTTCTAGTGACTCTTCTCTTTGGTTTTCTTCTCCCAGGCGATGACTCTGATGGAGTACCTCATTAAGACCGGCTCGGAGCGCGTGGCCCAGCAGTGCAGGGAGAACATCTATGCGGTGCAGACGCTGAAGGACTTCCAGTACATCGACCGGGACGGGAAGGACCAGGGTGTGAACGTGCGTGAGAAAGCAAAGCAGCTCGTCACGTTGCTGAAGGACGAGGAGAGGCTGAAGGAGGAGAGAGTGCACGCCCTGAAGACCAAGGAGAAGATGGGTAAGAGAGAGGAGAGGAGAGGAGGCAGTGCTGCCACCACCATGCTTCACAGTAGGGTTGGTGTTCTTTGGGTGATGCGGTGCGTTGGGTTTGCGCCAAAAATAACGCTTTGCATTTAAGCCAAAAAGTTCCATTTTAGTTTCATCAGAACACAAAACTTTTTGCCACATGGCTGCAGAATCTTCTGAGTGTTTTTTTGCATACTTCAAATGGGACTCAAGGGGGGCTTTCTTGAGTAATGGCTTCCTTTTTGCCACCCCACCATACAGGCCTGATTTGTGGAGTGTTTGGGATATTGTTGTCACCTGCACACTTTGACCAGTCTTGGCCATAAAAGCCTGTAGCTCTTACATAAGAACATAAGAAAGTTTGCAAACGAGAGGAGGCCATTCGGCCCATCTTGCTCGTTTGGTTGTTAGCAGCTTATTGATCCCAGAATCTCATCAAGCAGCTTCTTGAAGGATCCCAGGGTGTCGGCTTCAACAGCATTACTGGGGAGTTGAGAACATTACTGGCACGTCGCGAACCGCGTTCAGACGATAACGTCTGGCATTGTGACTCCGCCCCCTTCCTGGCTGGCTGGCTGGCTTCTGACTGACCCTGGACTGCCAGACCATCCCGTACGAGGCGC